>NW_024097411.1:0-120000 GCF_016545835.1 Crotalus tigris | reverse complement strand
GGTTATAGGAGATGGACTACATAGTAGCAAGACCACTGTGTCCAAGGCCATTCTACTTCCAAATTTCAAAAATTAGCTAGCTACTCTAGTTTCGTCTTTTTCCTTGTATCAGTAGAATGGTTTTCCTTTGTGAAACATCAGTTTCCTCCTATTCCTCTTTCACCTCATTCACATTGGATGATTCAGGCCCAGACAGTGAAGCCTATGAGAACCTAAGGATTATGAGTTCCATATGCTCTATCTAAAACGCAATTGCTTCACAGAATTCTTGCAATTACAGCCTAGAATAAACTATTAGAAGAGCAGATAACTTTGCATAATAATCTTTTTTGAAATTTGAAAAATGAAAAAAAAAATTCTCATAACTTTCCTACCATGCTGTGCATGGTCAGCCACAAAACACCACTGACCAAAGTGTAAACATGTGAGGTTATTCCTCACAATTTTTAATCACCTTTAATAATATGATTTGTTTCTGTCCATTTTTCTGCATAACTGGCAAACAAACTATGGTTTAGAGTCATCCACTCTATTTCTAAAAAATATTTGAGGAAGGGTTATGGATTTCAGAAATATTGTGGGAAAGATGATACTAAAGACTGGTATTTTATGTTTTTTCCCTACTCTCAGTTACCCTTCATTGTATAGACAGATCAGAAAACATGGTAGGTCTTAAGGGGGATATTGAATTGTGAATAAACTCTGCCTTACAGAGCAAACTAAGGAAATCAAATGATTAATCCAGGCAAGCATGATACATTCACATGCAGGTGCATGCACACATACATACAAAAAAAATTGAGCTTTTGAGTCTATTTAATTCCCCCCTGAGGTCAGGTTGATCCAACCCTGATGGCCTTTTTGAAGGGCTTGAACATGTGCCTTGGTGATGTGTTGCCAATAAAATAGTTGTATTGTTGTTGAATGATGGTACTCTCCTGGTGATTGTCTTGTATGGTTTTTAATTATTTTAACATTTTACATTGTTAGTATAATTGTGGGCTTTTGAGCATTGTTTATATTTTAATTATAAACTGCCCAGAGTCACAAATGTGTTATGGGCAGTTATACAGAATGAATGAATAGCCCATCAACACTTCCCATTTAGACAATTGTGAATAGTCCAGTTGGCACTACCTCCATCATTGTACATATTATATGTAGGGCTTTTTCAACAAGGGACATGGTGGAACCCTTAAGATTCTCTTTCCCTCTTTTACAAAGAAGGGTGGATGGCAAGGCTCACTTAAGCAGTGCTGTTCATATGTTCTTAAAATAAAGGTCACTGGTAATTTATTTGCAGCCCAATATTACTTCCTTATTGTATAGGATATTTTTGCCAATATCGCTGCAGTAGCCAAAAGAGCTATTATTACTTTAGCACTAATAACTTAACCTAAAAGTTTCGTTAAGATAAAAGATTTGTGTTTTCCCATGGAAACAGATTTCTTATTCAAGCTTCACATAAATGTGGACAATATAACTGGTTTAGTGGACAGAGTTATATATTGCTCCATCTCTGCAATATGGACTTGAAACAGTTAGAGAGTGAGCAAAGCTCCAATTAAGTTGGAAACAGAGACTTCATACTTAACAGATCATGTGTCAATCCTCCCAGGTGCCCCAGACTGGAAAGACAACCAGATGAGCTAAAGTAATTCTACTTTACTGTAAGGCTACGTTAATGGAATCTTGCAAGTCTGAAAATATAATTCTCCCACCATCACTTTTAACAGCCTGATCAGTTAGGGTGGGTCCTTCCTAAGTTTATTTCTCTGGCTGTTATGCCACGGGGGATCCTCCCTTTCTTGTCTGCACATTCCCTAGGCAGCATATCTTCCCCTCATCCCTTAAGGTCATTCCCACATACCATTACACTATGCTTAAATAAAAAAGTGGTAGGATGCTTTTAAAAATTATGCTAATCAAGAACTGCCATTCTAAAAACCAATAAAAATGACTGTTTTAACTAACTGCTGCTTAGTTCCCAATTTTGAGAGCTGCATAAATACATGACTGTTTAAATAAAGGAATTATATATTCATTCTGATACAGGACAAATGGTTTCTTATAAATATTTTCCCATAAATTATCTCATTATTTGTGGATGAATAACCACTGCAATGTATTTCTTGTTTGAAATTGAACAGGCAGCATATTTGTGTTTCAAGAGAATGATTATTAGTTAACATTTAGCTTTTTTCTCTCTTTCAATGATTTAAAGATGTTAGGTCTCAAACTCTCTTACCTGATAACATACCCTTCAATAACACTTTGCCTGTAAAACCTTCCCTATTGGCCCTTAGGAAAGTATTAAAAGCCAAATTATTGCAGATAGTTTTTTCATGATTTTGTTGACTTAATTTATTGCACCATTTTTATTACTTTACTCTGTTTTGTTTAGTGTCATTTATGTTAGTATTGTACATAGATATATAAAAAGTTAGTTTGTTGTAAGCCTCTCTGAATCAATTGATCATGCAGCGTATTAATTCTATGAGTAAATAAATAAATAAATGCAGAGGGTACACATTTCTCAAGTATATTTTTAATACCTATTTTCCAATTGCTTCATTTACAGAGTTGTTTTTACTATTTTGCAAAAAAGAAAAAAAAAATAATCACACTAGAGCAGTGGTTCTCAACCTTTCTAATGCCGCGACCCCATAATACAGTTCCCTATGTTGTGGTGACCCCCAACCACTTATACATCACCGGGTGCCAGGGGCGTGGCCAAAGAAAAGGGGGAAAAAATGGTGGACAGCCTTGTTTGGCGACCCCCATGAAATGGTCGTTCGACCCCAAATGGGGTCCCGACCCACAGGTTGAGAACCACTGCACTAGAGGCTAATCTCCATTATATGATTTTTTTTTTTTTTTTGGCAGGCAGAGTATAACTTCCAAGTTATGCAATCTCTGAAGTTCCTTTTATTAAAGTTTATATATTTCCTAAATTTGATTTATATGGACTTTTAGATATATTGTGCTAAAAGAATGACTGGGAACCAATCCTATTTGTGGTTTGGATAGAATGGAAACTGAAACAGTAAAGCAGCGGCACTATTCTTTTTTATTTTTGTTGTCCTGTGAAATTTTCATATTTATTTCACCTGCTCTACAGAAACAAAAGTCAAAAATTGCAATTTGTATGTCATTATTCTCTGCTGTTTATATTTTAAAATCTGCATGTCAGAAAAGAGGTCTAGGTTCCATCTTAACCTATTATTCATTCCATCTTAGCCTATTATTCATTTATGATATACCATTAGTGCGTATATCTGCGAGGTCAAACTTTCACTTACTTTTCAGTTCAGATTTATTTGTTTGTGTGATTTATATAGCTTTCACTTGGCACAGCATATATCTTCAGTAAACAGCAATTAAAGCTATACAAAAACAATATAGTGAACAAGTAATAAAAACAAAACCTGAAATATAAGGACTTTAAATGCAGGGAAAATTTCAGCCAATGGGATCGTACTACTCTCTGACTCAGTGCCTAGGGCAGTGGTGGTAAACCTATGGCACGGGTGCCAGAGGCGACACTCTGAGCCCTCTCTGTGGGCACACATGCCATTGCCTCAGCCTTGCCTCCCCCCGTGATCCCCTCCTGGAGAAGAGACACCCCTGAGTGTGGCCCACGCGGAGCAGTGCAGCCAAGGACATGGCAGCCAGGCAGCATAGACAAAACTCTGCCTCATGCCCCATCGCACACAGTTGATGTTGTGGGCCACGGGCAGAGGGTGTGGCTGCCATGGCGCTACTGGGCAATCTGCGGCGGGCCCTGGAGGCACTGAGTGGCCCTGTGGGCAGGCAGGGTGGGGACGGAGCGGGGGCAGGGCAGGGGTGGAATGGGGGCGGGAGCGGTTTTTGGGCACATGGTCTCTAAAAGGTTCACCATCACTGGCCTAGGCAAAGAGCCAAGTGTTTAATGCTTTTTGAAAAGCAAACAAGGTCAGGGCCAAGTGAGTTTCAGGAGGGATGCTGTTCCAAATCCTTGTAAGAAAGCCACACGTTTAGGACAAGGCCATGCCTGGCCTTGGGAAGAAGACCTGACATGGCCAACAGTGGCTTTGTGAAGGGCGTCTCATCAGCAGTGGAAAGGAGGAGACAATGAAGATCAGATGGCAGCATGGCAGAGCCAGCAAAGCCCCATGATGGCAGGATAGGTAGAGGCAGCCAAGTGCAGGATGATCAAAAGGGGAGGGGAGATAGATGAGTGGGAGTAGTTATAAAGGAGGCAGTCCCTTACCTCACAGAGGTAATAGCTTGGATCAGGGATGGTCCTCATTTAACAAGGTGGGATTTGTTTAACAACAGCAATGGTGAGTGCCAGGAAAGTGATATGATCACTAAGGTGACCAACCGTCCTCCTTTAGGGAGGACAGTCCTCCTTTAGGGAGGACAGTCCTCCTTTTGTAAGTTCTGTCCTCCCTCAAAAAGTGTCCTCCTACATGTCCTCCTTTTCGATATTTGAAGACTAATATGCAGGGCTTTTTTTTTTTCCTCATAGAACGCTCAGAGGTGCGTTCCGGCACCTTTTTTGATGGTTTTTTTCAACTTTTGCATGAGCTATGCTACTCCTGCTATTGGTTTTCGAAAGCCAATAGGAATTGCTGCTGAGCGTGCCAAAACACTCGGCTGGCAAACTTTGCACATGCAAGTTGTCTGTATTATTGTTGCAATGAATAATTATTTTTTTATTTACGATATTTTTTTCTTCAATGTATTTGTGTCTCCTTTTCATTGTAAAATAGTTGGTCACCTTATGATCACTGATATTGTGCTTTATGACTGTACTGTTTATATATGGAAATTCCAGTCCTAATTACTGTCGTAAAGTCAGGACTATTTGTATTTATAGAACAAGTCCACTTCTTTGATATCAGAGTGAACTATGCAACAGACACAAATATACATTATATAGGAGACCTACAGATTGCATTTATATGTACAGCTTCCGTGCACAACACATCACTAAATCTATTGTCTATAACCAGTTCTAAGTTGCAAATGGATCCATGAGGTATCCAGGGCAGACCATTTCAGTGTCTTCCACCATTTTATGGAGGTCTAGGGTGGTTCTGTATAGTACCCAGATCAGGAAATGATCTGACCATGGCAATGGGATGATGGAAAATGGCTCAGTCTTCAGACCAACCCAAGTAACAGCTCCTTTCTCAAAGTCTACTTTTTGTTCTTTCTATTTGGAAATCAAATTTCTTTGGAATAGTTTTTCTTAAAGTGTTCATATTTCAGTTGTGCTAATTTCACTCTAATACACTTTACTTCTATCTTTTATTTCCATGTCCATTTCCCCCCAGGGTTCACTCTTGACCTTTCCAAACCATTGTCTGTCCAACATTCAGAACTTTTATCAATATTATTTCCTTCAGTAATTCTCTCAAATTTTCATCATAACCAATCGAATCAATTGTGCTCTTAGATTCATTTCTTTGTCGTGTTTATACTTGAATAGACTTATGCTTCATACATTTGAAACAGATTGCCATTCTAATTTATTCCTGATTTTATGGGTCAATCAGTTTTTCTGTACTCTCTCATTTAATTCCTATCCACCCATTCATTTCATCCCAGAAAATTTTTCACCCCAATCACATTCATTCAAAATACTGCACATTTTCCCCCAAATCTGTCCCCGGTTCTTTCATTCACAACATGAAGCAAGCATGTAATTATCTCCACCTTATGCAAAAACTACATTCATACACACTTACTACAATCTACTTTTGATAAACATTCTAGCATTCAATAATAATTTAAACTAGATGGTTTAAATACAGTATATATTCATATATAAGCATATATTCTTCAAATCCACTGTACAAGATCTGACCACTTTCAACTGGATGTATTAAATCTTCCCTTTCTCTTTGTTCACAAGCAATTTAGCTTAATCTATTTTTAATCATGCCACATATTGCTCTATATTCCAAGTGACAATTTCCATGTTTTATGCTCATTAATAGATGAGCCATAAATATTGACCTCCATTGTCCATCATGGTTTTGGTCAACATTTTGTAACACTTTTTAATAAAACAGAGAAGATGTAGACTAGATTATCTGGATTTAGATGCAGAGCTGTATAATATGCTTCCTTTCATGTTAATGGTAAGGATAGCACCAGTCAGTCTGGGTATATTTGGCCAGTATGTCACAAGGCCTATGTATGTTCATGTTACTCTGTACAAGTTAGGATCTCTAATCTAGAAATTATTTGCAACCCAACATATTGATCTCTGCATTCCTCATGTTCAAACATATATACAGTACAAGGTACTGTCACACTAAACATGACTTTAGCAATTAAAAACATAGATAAATAATGTGTCAAATAATATAAATCTTAATAAAATCTTTCAAATGTCAGGAAGGACTAGTGGTGCTCACCATTCATATGTATATCCTAGTTTATGATGCCAAGTTTAGTTTTTGTGCTGGGCAAACATATTTTCCTCTTTCTTCCCACAGACTATAGGAAGTCCTCAACTTACGACCACAATGGAGCTCAACATTTATGTTGCTAAGTGAGAAATTTGTTAAGTGAGTTTTGCCCCATTTTATGACTTTTCTTGCCACATTTGTTAAGTCAGGGGTTCCCAACCAGAAGTGATCACACCCCCTGGGGGTGCGAGACGATATTCCAAGGGGTGCAAAAACTTGGGTTTTCAAAATTATAGTATATATGCATAATTCGTTGCCATTATTTTGAAATTTTGTAAGGGGTATGAGACTATATCAGAAGGGTTCTAGGGGTGCGGGGTATAGAAGAGGTTGGGAACCACTGTGTTAAGTCAATCACTGCAGTTGTTAGGTTAGTAACACAGTTGTTGAGTGAATCAGGCTTCCCCATTGCCATGGCTTGCCAGAAGGTTGCAAAAGGGATCACATAACTCCAGGATATAGCAACCATCATAAATATCAGTCAGTTGTCAAGTGTCCGGATGTAAATCACATGTCCACGGGAATACTGCAACGGTCATAATTGTGAAAAGTGGTCATGTCATTTTTTTCAGTGCCGTTGTAACTTCGAACAGTCACTAAATGAACTGTTGTAAGTCAAGGACTACCTGTATTTTATTTAAAGAAGCTGAGAAAGAAATATTGGGAACTGCGTATTTCCCTACAATAGACCATTTTTTGTCTTTTTTTTTCTTTTTCTGCAGCAGAGAGAAGGAAGTATGATGTCAGTGAGTGATCTTTATAACAGTTTCTTTATGAAAAAATAATAGGTAATTTCACATGTATTACACAAAATGGAAAAAAAATGCTAAAGGTTTCCCATGTTATTTTGACTTTTTGTAATGACTACTGTATATCATTTTGATTTGGTTTTGTAGTGATATTTCCAATTATTTCAAAGGAGAGAAGGTGATGTCTGTGCATGTGTGTGTGTCTTTATATATGTCTATATGAGCATTATGACTTTTTGTGCTAGTTTTTCTTAGCCTGATTCTCAACCAACTGTCAAACTCTATCTCGTATCTTGAAAACCCCTGAGGCATGATGTTCTCAGAAAAATAATTTAAGATTGCAATCACAAATGCAACTTTCTGGAAATAAGTTGTATTGGTATCAGTTGGATTTTCTCCAAGTAAATATGCTTTGGGACTGAAGCGTTAGTGGTCATTTTGTAAAAGAATGTCAAAAGATTTTTAAAAAGTAGCTACAAAGTGGAAACCCCTTTTGTTATTGATTGTAGTAACTAATTCACAGTTATTACAACTGATACATTTGCACTACTATTGTAATACATATCTGTACATTAATAGTACGATATGTTATGTCTTTAAAACATTGGGCTCAAGTAAACCATACATTATGTGTGGATAGATATGAATAAATATAGATGTTCTATAAATTGTGGAATGTTGTTAGTCACTATGACTTATATATAATAATACTAATGGAAAGGGGCGTTGTCTTACCTGAACGCCTTTTCTCAGCATGTTGATGTAGCATCCACCGGTAGGTAATCTCAGCCTTCCTGCTCAGTTGAGACTAAGAAAAGAACTTCAGCCATGCCTCCTTGGGTGGTCCTTTCCCCAGTTTTGACGAGGCGAAGCAACCATGACGTAGTCTGATGCAATGGCTCCTCCTGCCTAGACTGACTGTTAAGGGTGGGTGTGGATGCTACATCATCATGCTGAGAAAAGGCGTTCAGGTTAAGATAACGTCCCTTCTCCAGCATGATAGATGTAGCATCCACCGGTGGGACATACCAAAGCCACCCATGTCCCTCCCGGGAGGGACAGTCTAGGCATGTGTCCCCTGTGAGGAAACAACCTGCTGCAAGACCCTTCTGCTGAATGAGGCATCCGCTGCAGCAAACTTATCAAGTTTATAATGCCTTATAAATGAAGAAGGAGAAGACCAAGTCACTGTCCTACAGATCTCTTCAACAGAAGCTTGGGTAGACCAGGCCGCTGATGTGGCTGCACTACGTGTTGAATGAGCGGTGATGTTTGTTGGCACTGGTAAAGACTGGGATCTATACGCGTGAGCAACGCATGCCTGATCCATCTCCCAATGGTTGAAGATGATACCTTCTTACCCATGGAAGAGGGCTGAAAGGACACGAACAGGGCCCCCGACTTGCGAAAAGCAGCAGTCCGCTTAACGTAATACTGCAAAGCCCTGTGCACATCTAGTTTATGCCACTGTCTCTCCAGATGATGTGACAGGTTGGGACAAAAGTCAGGAAGAATCAAATCCTGGGACCTATGGAACCATGTATTGACTTTTGGAATGAAAGAAGGGTCCAATCTAAGGACCACTCTGTGCTCCAGAAACATACACAGATCACTTCTGACCGAGAGGGCGGCCAGTTCCAAAATACGTTTCACTGACGTGATGGCTACCAGAAAGGCAACCTTCAGAGAGAGGAAGTAAAGAGGGCAAGACCTTAGGGGCTCGAACGGTGACGCCAAGAGGGCTTGCAACACTCTTGGTAGATCTCATGAGGGATATCGGTGCATCGAAGGGGGCCTGGTGTTAATTGCCTTTTTTAGAAAGGCGGGTGCTGTGATAATGAGTGTGGATTGTCACACGTGACAGGGCCGCAACTTGCCTGCGGATGGTACTATTTGATAAACCCTTATTCAGTCCCTCCAAAAGGTAGTCTAAAATATCAGGGATGGTAACCGATAAAGGTCTAAGGCAGTGGTTCTCAACCTTTTTAATGCCGTGACCCCCAACCAGTCGTAAGTCGAGGACTACTCAACCGGCCGTAAGTCGAGGACTACTCAACTGGTGCAGCACCGTTTGCAGAATGGGACTTTTGGCGGGCTCAGCAGGGCAGAGACAGTCTGGACAATTCCTATTGGCTTTTAAAAGCTAATAGAATTAGACTCTATTCAAGAGAGTCTATTGTATTGGCTTTCAAAAACCAATAGAATAAAAGGGAGTAGCACAGCTAAGGAAAAGGGGAAAAAAATGGCGGACTGCGTTGTTTGGCAACCCCCGTGAAATGGTCATTCAACCCCAAATGGGGTCCCGACCCACAGGTTGAGAACCACTAGTCTAAGGTTATGTGAATTACACCACGTGCAGAAATTCTTCCACATGGCATCATAAATTCTATTAGTGGAGGGTCACCTTGAGGCCTGGATCATGGAGATCACCCCAGACGAATAGGACTGTCTGACTAAACTCTCCCGCTCAAGTGCCAAGTGGCTAGTTGAAGCCACTGGGGTTCTGGGTGTTGGAGATTCCCTTGACTGAGAGATATGCAACCCGGCGGAATCCTCCACGGAGGAGAGACCGACAGATCCACGAGGTTGGCAAACCATGGCCGCCTTGGCCAGTGTGGGACAACTAAGATTACCTCTGCCTGTTCTAGAAGTAGCTTGCGGATGGTTGCTGGTATTAGTGGCAGAGGGGGAAATGTGTAAAGCAGTCCCCTGGGCCACTTGCTGCGGAGGGCATCCGTTCTCTCCGCCCCCGGTGACTGGAACCTTGTGAAGTACCTGGGGAGTTGGGAGTTTGCCGCTGAGGAACCTTTCCGAAATTTCCCTGAACAGAGCCGGATCTAGACGCCACTCCGAGTGGTCAACCGTCGCCCTGCTCAGTGAATTGGCCTGGCAATTCGCCTCCACTGATATGTGTTACGCACTGATAGATCTCAGATTGGACTCTGCCCAGACCCAGATCCAGTGCTTCTTGCATGAGGGACCATGACCGAGTCCCTCCCTGTCAGTTGACATGGGCCTTGGCTGCCACGTTGTCCGTCATTATCAGGACGTGCCTCCCTGCCACAAGGTCGGAAAATTGACAGAGTGCTAAATGTATTGCTTTGAGTTCTAGCCAATTTATGTTGTGTGAGAGATCTGACTGGGACCATTGTCCCTGTGCCATGTGAGTCTGTAGGTGTGCGCCCCAGCCAAATAGGCTGGCGTCCGTAGTCAACGTGAGCCTGGGAGGTTCCTTGAACAGGGACCCCCTGTTCAGCGCTGACGACATCCACCATAGGAAGGATGACAGAATGTGGTGCGGAACTTTCACCTTCCTTGTTGAGGCACTCACGTTCCGCCTCTGGAAGGGAAGGAGGAACTACTGGAGAGTTCTGGAGTGCAGTCTGGCCCACGGAATGATACCCAGACAGGAAACTATCTTGCCCAACAGCTGAGACAGCTGGACCAGTGGAACTACCTTCTCTCTCCGGATTCCGTGAACAGGCGACCTGATACTGTCCTTGCGCTCCTGGGAGAGATAAACCTTGGAAAGGATGGAATCTATTATAGTTCCTAGATGGAGAATTTGAGTGGAAGGGATTGTGTGACTCTTTTTGAAGTTTACCAAAAATCCGTGTTTCTGTAGTGTCTCTATTGTAATCTGTAGGTCCGATTGTGTGGAACGGAAAGAACTGGATTGGATAATTATATCATCCAGGTAACATTGTACGCACACTGGCATTAATCTGAGGTGGGCTGCTAAGACTGCCAATATCTTTGTGAATACCTGAGGGGCTGAAGAGAGGCCGAAGGGTAGATCCCTGTACTGGTAATGCCAGTGAGCATAACAAAACTGTAGAAATTTTCAGTGTTGAGGGAGGATGGGAATGTGAAGGTACGCTTCGGTCAAATCTATGGAGGAGAGGAAATCCCCTTTTCTGATACTGGCAAGAATGGATTTGAGGGACTGCATCTTGAATCTCCTGTAGGCTAGGAAGTAATTTAGTCCCTTTAAATCCAGAATTGCCCTCCAACCTCCCGAGGCCTTGGGAACTATGAACAGGATGGAGTAGAACCCTTTTCCTGTCTGATCTCGAGGTACTGGTTTTATGGCCTCTATTTCTAGCAGATGGGATATGGCCTTGGACACTAACTTGGCCTTGTGTGTGTTTCTTGATGTGGGACACTGAATGAAATGGTCTGAGGGAATGGATAGGAACTCTAGGGTGAGACCGTATCTTATGGTCTCCCTTACCCAGGAGTCGTTGGTGGTGACCTCCCAAGTGTCGCTGAACAGCGCTAAGTGACCACCTATAGGAGGATCTGCCTTGGCGTCACTTGGATTTCCTGAAAGGACGACCCCCTGCCCCTCGAAAGGGATGTTTGGACTGGAATTGGCCCTTAGTTCCAGAACTTTGGCGGTCCTGCTGTCGATCCTGTCTGGGGGAGAAGGATCGAGAACCTCTGGGCCATTCCCAGGACTGCCCGGTTCGAAAGGGCTGCCTCCATTCCCAAGAACCCCCGGCATGAAAGGCTTGCCTGCGAAATTTCTGCTGAGGCCTTCTGTCCGCCTTCTTAGAAGGGTGCGCCAGGACCTTTCGCTTGTCCCTCCCTTCTATCAGGTACGGTTCCAGAACCGGACCAAATAGCTGTTTCCCACTGTAAGCTGCCGTTGATAGGCGCCACTTTGATTTTAAATCCGCCCTCCACTGTTTGAGTCACAGCAGTCTGCGTGATGAAACAGTGGCCGCAATGGACCTAGCGGAAAACTTGCCCAATTGGAGGGAAGAGTCTGCCATGTATTCTGATGCAGCTACTAGCTTCTCCAAAGTCTGGTGCGTATGTACCTGGTCAGGAGGAATCTGAGCCTGTAACTCACGGAGCCACATAATGGACACCCTCGCGAAAAGGACGAAGACGTTGCCGTCTTAGTCACCCATGCCGAGGCCTGGTGAGCTCTGCTAAGGGAAAACTCAAACCTTTTGTCCTCTGCCTTTACAGCTTCCGCCATATCCCCTGGGAAGTGAGAGGAGTGTCCACAGTAGGCACCTCTAGAAGGGAGTCAAATGAGGAAGAGACATTAAACAGTTTCTTTTCCATGCTATTGGAAGAAGGTGAAGTGGCCAGTGAGGTCCACTGTTTCTCCACAGTGGTGCAGAAAACAGCAGGGCAAGGAATCTGTTTCGCCTCCACTACCTTTTCAGCAAACAAAGGATTGGATTGGATTCCTGTGTAGAGGAGGTAGATGGTTTAGGCTCCTCCTCTGTTACCAATTTGGCCATGGTACAGGCCTTCAGGAGTAATGACCTGAACAGGGATGGATCGAAGAGACCTGTTGTTGGGGTCGGATCCGGAGTCGCCTCCTCATCCTCTGACATGGGGATGTCTACCAACTCCAGGTCCACAGATTCCCCTTCTCCTAATTGAGATGATGCTTCAGAGACACCTGAGCCAGCTAACTGAACACGCCTTGCTTGAGATGAAGATATGGGCGGAGGCGGTGGTACCTGGGGAAACCCCTGACCCATGGAAGAAGCCATAAACTGTTAAACGAATGGTGCATGAATGCCTGAAACTGCTCTGCCCACATGCCTTGTTCTGTAGAGTGGACTCCAACTGCTATAGGAGTATATGTGGCTGCTGGAACGTGTTGTGTGAAGGAAGCAGAAGGAACAGTGAGAAGAGGAGGAGGAGGAGGGGGGAAGAAGGAGAGGAAGAGGGACCAACCTGTTCAGTTTCCTCTTGAGGAGACCAAGCCCTGGGGGCGTCATAAGAAGGCACACATTTGTGGCTCAAATGGAGACCGGTCCAGTGAAACAGGGGGAACCACTTCAGCCTCACTGGATCTGAGCCTTTGAACTCTGGAAAATTCCTTTTCCAATGCCTGATGTCTCCTCGAGGCCTCTTGCTCAGCAGCCTTGGAAGGTTCCTTGGCAGTTAAATGCTTTGTCTTGGCCTTTTTCTTTCCCCCCACATCCAATTCAGAAGATCTGCGTTTTGTCTGTGTGGGGGGAACTCCAGAACCCTGCAATGTCTGAGGAGTTTCACTGTCTGCCATCGCTCGCTGGATATTCCGAATAGGAGATGTCCAGGAATGGGGGGAAAAATACGCAGATCTGGTTGTCAAAGAGGGAGGTTCCTGCGCTCTGAACAACCGCAATGGCAAACAGCCAGAAAGCCCACTAGAACTGCCTGACTAGGCCCTGTGACACAGCGCCGCGAACTACTAGGAACAGGCAGTGCAAATTGTCCCTCAGAAATTATGAACAGAGTAGAATTGTGTATGTATAGTCTGTTAGAATGAGGCCGCTTCTCCTTTCCGTTAGAAGGTATGCAATGGATTGCTGTATAATTCCCCCCTGAGAGCCTAACACAGTAGGCTACAGTATAGAGAATTAGGCCTGATAAGGCCTCTATGGATAAATAAGGCCTTAAAATGGCGACCACGCCCAATGACTAAAACAAAATGGCAGCCGCAAGCCTCATCTCCCAAAATGGCGATGCCCCAGGGAGAAAACTTTTCCAACCGTTACTCAGTCCGGATTGATAACAATGAGGGACCTTGGCAGAATTTCTCTTTCCCCTCTTAATTTATAAGACAGAACACTTGCGATTAGTTGCGTAGCCTCCGCTGCGATCCGGATCGAATCCTGGACTTGCTGGAGCCTCGTGGCCACGATGGTGAGAAAACAAGGCCTCCCAGCCAAGCCGCGCTCCGAAGGGACCGGACCATCAAGCCGCGCTCCAAATTGCCGGAAAAAAAACCAGCCTCCGTTTGAGCACAGAACAGCTGCTAAGCACTGTTCCCCAACTCGTTGGAGCTGGCTGCTATCGGCTCACAGAGGCCTAAGAGCCTCTTCTAAATTAAGACTCTAACTGCCACCAAGCACTTGAAAACAAGTGAATCAAAACTGCTGAAATACGAAAAAAAAATATGAAAACAAACCAAAGTCTAAATTCAGTAACTCTATTTTTTAAGAAACAATTAGTTTAAGCTAGTCTAACAGAGGAGCCACCAAAGTTGCATCCTACTGAGCTGAGACTAAGAAAAAACTGGGGAAACGACCGCCCAAGGAGGCGTGGCTGAAGTTTTTTTCTTAGTCTCAACTGAGCAAGAAGGCTGAGATTACCCACTGGTGGATGCTACATCTATCATGCTGGAGAAGATAAAGGTTTGCGATAGTGGTGAACATCTTTAGCTCAGGTGTAGGATGAAGGTGGAGATTCATTCTCTCAGCTTGTGGACTGGTTTATGAACATTTTGTTACCAGGCTAGGTAACATTTAGGGAAAATTCCCCAAATTCTGCTGAAGATGCTACCTAGCCTGGTAAAGAAACGTTCAGAAACCAACCCACAAGTTCAGAAAATGAGCTTCCACCCTCAAAGATAAAGGCACTGGTCTACTAGTGCCAGCTCATACTCATTTGTGAGAGTTGATTGTTACATTTTTAGAACTTTCGAAAGTGAGTTATTAAACACAGTTATTATTAAAAATTAATAATATCCCCCCCACCCTTGATGTACATTTCTCAAACAAACCTCCTTCAAGGCTTGTCAGGCATCAATAGGCAACTGAAATGGGGAAGGTTTGCACGCATACAGACAAAAGCATGTAACACCACATGAACTTGTTACATTGTCAATAAAGCTTAAGAAAAGCAGGGAACAGTCTTCATAATGAAAGGCAAAGCCATTGTAGTTCTGATTGTTATTAACTCTTTTCAACTTTCTCTGATTGGCTCATATTTTCCACGGCGAAACTGAGCAGTGCCTGGCTCTTTTCTGAAATTAGAATTGCTGTCTGCATGTAGAAAATAATTTAACGTAATTCTTGAATGTTGGATTTTTAATCAGTGGAGTTTGAGTTGGGTGTCTTTTGTCTGACCGCCAATTTTTAAGAACTCTTTTCAGCTTTCCAACTTGGCATATTTGCTTAGGTTTGTCTGCAATTTTGAGGCTACAATAACATATGTGCTTGACTAGAACTAAATTCAGAAATCAGCAGGTGGAGATTTATAGAGTACAAAGGTTTATGTGCCAAGGATTATAAGCGTAACTGTTAGATAAGTCAAATAAAAGTTTTGCAGTCAGTGATGTACAATTCCTAGGATAAATCTTTTAATTAACATAAGTGCATTATTAAAATATTTTTCCCATAAACCACAGAGAATGGGGGAATCAGAGACAGCTCTACAAAATATTTAGGAGGGTGAAAATCAGCATGCATTATGAAGGGCTTTTCAAATTGAGTCCTATGCATTAAGAGATTTGAATGGATTCTGAGGAACTAAGAAAAAAAAAAAACTTCAAACACATTCAGCCATCTGCTTGATAACTACTCTTCCTCTCTTACTTGTAAGCAGCAAGCAAGCTTTCACAAGCAGTCCATGCCATTTCTTTGACACATGCAAATGCACGAAAGTTGACTCTTTGCTTGCCCTCAAGCTCTGACAAACATTTGTAAATGTGCAACAACTATCAAAGTGTGTTTCTTCCTCCCTCTTCAGTTTCTACATTATTTGAATGTAGGCATGTACATGTCCTCCGGAGATGTGCTTAATAATCACGGCAGCATCCTCTGCACACCTACTTAGAACTAAGTCCCATTGATCTGTGTGGGAATTAATGAAGAAATGTCAGATTGCATTGCTTGGCTGCTATACATGTATGCCTCAAATCCCTTCAGAGTGGGATATCCACCAGTGTTCATATTCAGAGAATCAGATTTGCAAAGGCAGATAAACAAAGAGAAGATACGTGCCTCTGCCAGGCAGTCAGAATGGAGAAAAAAAAATCCAAATTTAATTTGACTATGTTAATCCATTACTATTGTCTGTGTTATGCTGTATATCATGTTATATGCAACTGTCCATCAACATGTCTAAGAAAGGGATTGTTCTAAGTGATATCTCATATTGTGACTTTCTCGCATAATTTTTCAACTTCACAATATAAAATTGTCATGCCCATCCTGGATATATTTACATCTCTCAGCATATGCACATTGTGTTTATTTTGCTTTTTGATTAGATTTAATAAATATTTATGTATGTGAACATTTTTTCAGACATGGAACATTGACTACAAACTGGTTCCAACCGCATACCATATTGAAGCAGGTGAAAAGAGAAAAAGGGAAACAAAATTCCAGTGCTGTAATTGGGACATCCATTTTTGTGAAATTCAAATAAGTTTAATATATACATTTGCATAAATAAATTCCAAGTACCACAAGTTTTATTTTCCTGCCAATTTGCCATTACTGCTACTTTGTCTCTTCATTGGGATTAAAAAAAAAAAACTTTAAAAATTTAAATAAAAAAAACCTAACAGGTTCCATGGTCAGAACAAGTTTAAAATGACTTCTATAAGTTATAGACATTCTAAAAGAACATCTATTAATGTTGTGAATGAACTATAAAATGGTAGATTAATTAAAAATAGATAAGGATACAAATAAATAATTGTACAATAACATACTTTAATACAGTTAATACAATTAAAGTTACATACAGCCCTATTGATACAATGATCAATTTAATTACTTTGTCATTTTGTCAGTTTAAATATAAATTCATTCAATTGTTATCTAAGCTATTATTTTTCCATCATTTTAAGATTAGACTCAATGTTTTAGTTAGGAGACCAATTAAAAGTCTCCGAACAGACTAACATGTAATATTTTTCAGTTATTTTCTGAAGTGCCATCTATACTTTTCAGCCCATTAATTCTTCTCCCTGCTGCCGCACCTCCCCAAATTTTCTCCTGGCAAAAGTGTCTGAAGACCTGATTCTCCAAGGTTATCTCTCTGGTCATCTACACCTATTCAGCAGTCTTACATCAATGCTGATGACATTGCATTGCCTTCTGATTAGTTCCTGGGTCCAATTCAGGATACTGGTTATTGCCTTAAAGGCCATTTATGATTTGCCTCTGTGTCTTGGACTGGGTTTCCCACCACATATGGCTGCCCCATGTGGTCAGAAGGGAAAGTATTCAGAGCCCCTCTATTCCATGAAAGGTGAGGGAGATTGAGTGTCAGCCCTTTGAGATACTCCAAGAAAGAAGCATGAACTAGCACTACCTTTATTATATGGTTACAGCAACAGAATCTTGTAAGTCTGAAAGCCCTTCTCCCCTCCTTTAATTTGATTTTCCAGAAAACCAGGGAGGTTGCTTTCTCAGGTGCTTCCCATGCCCCTTTTCCTTCTCTGGGCTGAAATATCTTTTGCATAGTAGTTGTTTAGGCTGCAACTCTTCCTTCTGTCTCCCAAGGTCATTCTGATTAACCATCATACTAAGGAACAGGGTGTCAGGTGCCAGGGAAATCACAAGATTCAGGCAATTCAAATGGTTATAAAGATTTATTGCAAGCTTAAGCTCTCTACAAGAATCTGAACTACTAACAGCCAGAGCAAATTGGAGGTAGATAAGAGTCAAATGAATTCAAGGTGGGCTGGACTTAGATCTCTTATAGGCACGAAGGGACTTGTGACTGATGATGCATTTGACCCCCCCCCCTTGGGCTCAGCCTGGTCATTTGCTGAATTGCACCATCTCATTGAAGGTCTCCATCCTCTAGGATACCCTATCACAGTGTTTCTCAACCTTGACAATTTTAAGGCATGTGGACTTCAACTCCCAGAATTCCACAGCCAGCAATGCTTGCTGTGGAATTCTGGGAGTTGAAGTCCACATGCCTTAAAATTGTCAAGGTTGAGAAACACTGCCCTATCATATTAGAAATGCCCCCAGCCTCTATACCTTTAATAAAGTTTTAAAAAGTTTACTATTCCAGCAAGCTGGTATGGTGTAAAAATTACCTGAGTTAAGTACGTTCAGTTATGTTTTAATTCTTCTGTTAATTGTAAACTACTGTAATGGACAGTCTGTAAAAATTGTATAAACTACTTCTTAACTTTCTTGTATTAACATAATATTTCTGTCAGACTTCTATTTCCATTGGCATGTAGATGACAAGGCTAAATCATAATTCCATAAAGCCAATTTGTTTAAGGGAACTATCTCACTTTTTTTTTTTACAAATTAGTTAAAATGAAAGCAAAATTTCTACAAAGTAATCAACCAGGTACTGTAATAATCTTATCAAAGTAAAAAGCTATTTATTAGTTTATCTTAACCAGTGATACTGTTTGAACAACAGTTTACTGCAGATATTCATCCCATTTATTCAATGCTCTAAAATAATAAGAGTTGCTTCGAACTTCAAGATGGGTGGCATATAAATATGGTAAAGAAATAAATAAGATGATTAAGAGGAAATAGAATGTTTTACTTACCATTGGCAATTCTACAGTCATAGGAGGTGTAGCCTTCAAAACATTGACAGCCCCTTATAGTGCACTGTCCATGGCCATTACAGAGATTTGGACATCTCAATGCTGTGACAATTTTGTGATGGATATCAGGTATCTCATATTCAGTTACATTTTCTAAAATGACCTTTTTTTCACAGACATTTTCCAAAAATGGAATAAGTAATTCTCCCCATTTGAGATCATCCTTAATCTGCACATCTGAAAGACACATTTCAATGGCCACATCAAGTTGGGTGCCAAGAAACCCTTTGCAAGCTGAGCCAATGGCCGAATTTTCAAGCAATGTCTTGCAATGTGTTAAGACCTCAGCTGAGGTCAGGCCGCTTGGAGTTGGCCACGTAGTCTGAACGTTAGGCCACTTCCCTTCAAAATAATCTTCTGGGAAAAAATATGAAAAACTTTCCAAGTCAGTTGGACTTTTGAAAGAGAAAATAGGTGAATATTCCAAAGAGCCTTGCCTTTTTTCTCTTTGGAGATCTTCCCAATTATTAGAGATACTAGCAACACTTTGCTCGTCATATAATAAAGGATCTGCTTTCAGGTGAATGACATAATCTGATGTGACATCTAGATATGGAATTATGGAAGTATAATAAATTTTCTCATCATGGCAATCCAAAAATTGTGGGGGAGAATTCCAAAAAGTATGCAGAGAATTTAAAGGCTGCAAGTATGATTCAGGCTCCGTCTGACATAAACAGAAATTTTCTGTCTTTTGCCATTTCGAGGAGGAGGGAATGTTGTCAAACAGGCTCATTCCTGGAGCTATCCTGATAAAATACAATAGCAGGTAAAACAGTTACAATGCCTGACACATCTCACACTGATACAAATTCTTAGTTTTTGTTTTAAATAAATATGTACCACAATATGCTGAAGTACAAACAATAGGCATATAAAACTAGCAACAAGAGATTATTATTTTTAATGATCAACAACCTCTGACTGCTTTGCACAGCCTGTAATCTGCTAAGCAAATTCTGTTTATTAGCAATCAAGAGGTGCAGGATGCCAAAGACAGATGGAGATTTCCATTGCAACCATTGGGCTTTTCAGCAGTGCAAATGGCAGAGATGAAAACCTTAGTTCCATAGGCCATGCCTTCTTTCTCACATAGCTGATGTTTCAGGCAGAATTTTATCAGAACATAAATTTGGATTTTTTTAAAAAAGAAAAAAACCTTTTTATTACCCTTCAGTCTCCATTTGGGGCAGAGTCAGGTTGACTGGATGGAACTGAGCATTAACTAGCTGGATGCTCTTCCTGATGCCTCTGTGGAGTTTGCAGCAGATATTTTTCCTTCATGCCCTAGGGTACAGGTCGGCAACCTGCTGCTCTGGAGCCGCATGCGGCTCTTTGAGCCTTCCCCTGTGGCTCCCAGCCTCCTCTGCCATTTGCAGAGAGAGACAGAGACAGAGAGAGGCAATTGCGCTTCCCTGTTTCTCTCACTGTCTCTCTCTCTCTCTCTCTCTCTCTCTCTCTCTCTGTGTGTGTTTGTGTTTGTTTGTTTGTGTGTGTGTGTGTGTGTGTGTGTAAAAAAGAGTGCACTCACAGTTTCTCTGAGGAGATGAAAAGCTTATTGGGCGGAGCTCCTCCCTTTGCTGCGTCTCTGCAGGAAGCAGGAAAGAGCTAGCTAGCCCAGCTATGCTGACTCAGGAATTCTGGGAGTTGAAGTCCATGAGTCATAAAAGCCCCTGAGCTTGTTGGAGAACAGCCTGAAGCCAGCTTGCCAGGTGAGCAGCAGATAGGAGAGAGGGAGAGAGGGGGCAGAGAAAGAGAGAAAGAGAGAGGGGGGGAGAGAAAGAGAGGGGGAGAAAGAAAGAGAGAGAGGAAGGAAAGAGAGAGAGAGAAAAAGAAAGAGAGTGGGGGAAGAGGACTGGCAGACCAAGGGCAGATAGAGAGGGAGGGAGAGAGAGAGAGAGAAAGATAGAGAGAGAGACCCTTTTGACATCTAAAATGAAGATAACACCGCATATATCCTTTTTTACACACACACACACACACACACACACACCTATAATAAAGGTAAAAAAGGATATATGCAGTGTTATCTTCATTTTAGATATCAAAAGAGTTTTGCGGCTCCCAGTGTTTTGTTTTCGATGGGAAATTGAGTGCTTTGGGTTGCCTACCCCTGGGCTAGGGGAGAAACATCTACCATACCTAGGATTGAACGTTCCACCTTCTGAGTGGGAGGCGAGCATCTTCACCACTAGGCCACATGTACAAACTCAGCACTGTCCCTTCACCCCATCCACTCACCCTCTTTTTTTTTGGCACTGTACTGTTGGTTGCAAAGCAAATAAAGTAGAATGCATAAGGAGTTGAGTTTTAATCTGAATATTTTTTTACATGAAATATTGCCTCCTCTTGGGTAATTCATGTACAAAGAACTAGAGTACAATTTTGCAATACAACCAAGTACTGTATAGTAATTTATGCTTTAAGAAAATGAAGCCTGGGTGCCCTGCACTTTCTTCCCAACAGATTGATATTACTTAGAGAATCTAAACTTGCCAGATTCTAAGACGTTTATCACAAATCTGCCTCTGATCCGCAACCAGGAAATTTAAAACATTTCTTTGTCATTAAATAGAATGTTATGGTTATGATTAGCATTTTATACAGCAGTTGTGTACACCATTGTAAATTATTATTTGCTGAAATTGATATATTAATAGATCAATAAATTGCAACCAAAAAACATAGCATTTAAAGCTGCTTAGAATTTGTGCTTCTGAAAAAAAGACGAAACACATATTAGGTACTTGAAGAAAAAAGGAGAAAATTTGTTCAAGCAACATAGAACACTTTTTGAGGGACTGAACTCAGTTCCTTTTAAACAGCTGATCAGCAGAATGATCAAGTCTTTTGTTTATTTTATTTTTGGCAGTCAAGTGCAGATAGTGTCAAATTGTATACTGTACATAGCAACAATCTACAATTGTGCTTTTTCTGTGGATTTCTGACATCTTGACACTTGACAGATCAGGTGCATTATCATCCTCACACACTACTTCCTGTTTGACCCACAAGTGGCAAATTTATCAGTTTAGCAGCTTTGACAGGTATTTTCTCTAGCTGGGTACAGTAATAGGAAAGTACAGATTAATGATCTTGGAAATGTTGACACATCCTCCAGTGACTAAGAGGCAAAAATATACATTTCCTTACAATGATTTTCATACACAAATATATGTTGACAAGGTGAAAATGTTGAACTTTATCAACAGGGTTGTAAAATTCATTTGGAAAAGTAACTTCTGATCTTTTTTAAAAAACTGAGTGAAAAAACATTATTGATTATATTGATATAATATGATATTCAAGAGTTCTGAATATCCGACAACGTTTGTCTTTGTGCAGGTTTTTTTTCCTCCCTTAGGAAAGCAACTATCATTATAAGGAATGTGCAGAATTTTACAAAGATAAAGAACATGTTCTGGAAGGAGAAAAACAAGAAATAAGAGTATTTCCCCTTAAATGAGGGTGCTTTCAAACTTTCAAGCAGCAGAGTGAAATTTTGAATATGGTCACATCTTTTATTCTATGTTATTCCTAAACACGCTAGCATTTTCTAAAAAAGAGGAAAGTGTCATTATTTATGTGAACAATATTATGTTTTCCCATCTATCTTCACAACGACCTTCTAAGGCCCTTTGCACGTGTAGATAACATAATGATTCATGATCCATTCCACATCTCTGTGATCTCACAATGCTCTGAAACCTGTAGATCCTGCAAAGCTGAATCAGTCAACAATCAATTTTGCTCTTGTTCCAGAGGAAATATTATGAAGATTTTGAGATGTAAGATCTGCAGGATCTGCATTTTGCAACCTAGATTTCTTAGCTCCTAGGTCTCCCCATTCCCTCCTGTAGAAACAATACTATCATACCTTGCTGACTTCCCTTATCCTCTACAAGAAGCAGATTTGCTGATGCCCCACCCCATTCACATGCCCTATTGGGCTCTTTTTTATCATGATGAAAAACAAATGTGGTGACCGAAGTGGTAGAGGGGAAAGCACCATTGAACTATTTTTTTAAAACACTACCATTGGTCAACATGAGGAAACATTGAGAGAATATAACACAGCTTTGTAGATATTCAGGTGGCATTCCAAACTGCTTTAGATGATTTGAGGGGAAAGGTGTAGCTGCACAGAAGCATATTAAATCAGTTTTCATTTCTTTTTCCATACCTATGACAATTCTAAAACTTATATTGGCTGAAAGGAATGTAACATATCTTCATTAGCAAGATTTGAAAATGATATATTTCACACTTGGAGCCATTCACTGTGTTTCCTTTGAAAGTGCCCTTGGGTGGACTGAACTTAAAATTCACCAAATCCATATTGTACAAATCAGGCCTAATGAATGAACATTTGTATCAAAAGACAGAGTATAGTTAATTTCATTACATTGTTACTCAAGAGCTCCAATTGGATGATGTATCTTCCTTTCTATTTCATTCTAACTCATAACGTATGATGTGAAGGCTTTGCATGTAAAGTTATAAACATAACTTGACAGGTATGCAAGTTGTATACTTTTTGTCTCTCTGTCTCTGTCTCTCTTTTATTGAAGAGTTAATGAATTATGCTTATTTTAGCTTTGAGAGAAAATACAATAATTCTATACTATCAAACTTCAAAGTTCTTTGAGACCCAGTTTGCTCTTGTGGTTAAGGCACCAGATGAAAAAGCATAAGACTGTGAGTTCTAGCCCAGCAGAGTGGTTTTGGATTAGTCACTGTTTCTCAGCCCGACCCACTTCACAAGGAAAGGGGAAATTAAGAAGAGGAAACAGTACTGTATTATGCTTGCCACTTTAAGTATAAAAATAATAAAATGTGATATAAACAAACAAACAAATAAATATAAAAATATGGTTCTACAAGTTAGAAAAAAATATTTCAGTATAATTTTAGGGAGATTAAAAATAGCTCTTTACTCATTTCAAAAGCCTTAGGAATGTATTCCACTATATAGGAATTTACTAGCCAGGAGCCTCAGTTGAGGATTGAAATTCAGTATCCTTTGTGGGAAATTTTATATCAAAATATATTTTATCCCTCATACCATCTCCATCTTCCCTTAAATATGAACAGACTCCACAATGGACTGAAAATCCCATCTTTGCTAGATAATTAACAGTCAAGTTGAAAATAAATTAATCAATAAAAATAGCAAAATGGAGAAAATCTTTTCCTCCAACTTCATCGAACTCCCAAATAAGTTACCCAGACTTAATCCACACATCAAAGAAAAAGGTCTGTAAACACAACTAGAGTTAATTAAAACTCTCAGCAGAACCACATGCTCACCAGAATAAACAACACAGGTGACATGTACTTCTACATGCCCATGCCCTTCAAATATCACACTAGAACCAGCATGTACACACATCCACATCCCTCAAGACCCACATCAAGGACAAGCTCCCTATAAACCTGCCCTTTTGTACATCATTTTCTCTATAGCTACCTCCCACAGGCAAACCTCTTTCTAGAATAAATAAATCTCCTTTCCTCACAACGTGTCTGGATTCCATTTTGATTTGTTATTGTGCAACTGGGGCTTGAGCTGGAACCCCAAATTATTCTTCTGACACTTTGCTGAATTAGCAAATGGGCTGTAGGGATTCAGAACTGTCAGGAACTCCTGTAAGTTATTGTCCATACTTTAAGGTCACTAGGAGAGGCCCTTCTGCACATATTTGCAGCATCAGAAGTGACAAGAAATAAATGGCATGCATTGCATAGCTGAAAAGCAGCATTAATAAAGCTATGATGATCAATTAAATATAAATTCAAGTGTTACCAGGGTGCAAATCTCCCCTTCCTATGTCAGGGAATTGCAGTCTCCTTCCAAATCCCCTTCCTTGTCACCATCTAAACCAGACATGTCCAGCCTGCAGACCATAGACCACATGTGGCCCTTTACATGTAATAATGCAACCCTGCAAGATCATAAACTGTAACATTATTTATAACACACACACACACACACACACACACACACATACATACACACCCTATATTATATATTTTATATGTAGCCCAAGGCACATAAACATCATTAGTTAACGTGGGTCAGGCAAGCCAAAAGGTTGGATACACCTGATCTATATGTTATTCTTCAGCAAAGATAGAGGATCTTAGCCCTATAGTTCTTAGCCTCTTTTTGAATTGAGGTATCCCCCTCCCACTCTCTTTTTCTGCAAAAAAAGAGAGGCAGTGGGATTTTGGATGGAAGAGATATGCAGTGCTTTGGCCAAAGTCTTGGAATTTTATATTCACATAGATTTGTGAAATTGCAACAATATGTCTCCCATCTTTTTCTGAATGTAAATTCTACTAGCATCTAATAGTGGAGATACATATATGCATAAAAAATGCTGAGATATAGGAAGCACTACTTGCAAGTTATCTGGATGAGAATATAAGTGACTCGAACAAAAAATATTCTAGGAAAGGCATTTGGTGACAGACCAATAAAACAAAACAAAACAAAACAAAAAAATTCAGAAAGATGAAAAAGTCAGCTAATTTGATAGACAGCATTTTACATTCCTACCCTGACTGGTAAATACTAATACTTGATTTTGGTAACTAGAAACTCAGGGAGGGATATAAAATGAAGAATGCTGGAATTATAGGTTCCTTGTGTTTTAGGCAGGCAGATCTCCAGAAAGCAACAAAAATATGATAGAGGACAATGCATAAATATTGGAAGCACAATTTTATCTATGTCCATCAATCACAGGAAAATATATTGATAAGTATGTTTGATACCTGAATACTTCATGATTTCTGATTTATGATGACATTTTCTCAAGCATTTGTTAAATACAAGCATGAACTATTGAGTAATTACTAGGAAGAATATATTTCATGCTGAAACTACTTTAATGATCCAAAAGATCCAAGTTTTGATAAATAAATGCAATAAATGATCATATATAAGTGTGCAATTATAGGTAAACTGAATAAATGTTTGATATGATTTTTGCTAATTAGAACATGTAACAGAATTATATTTGGGGGGAGGGCAGAGAGAATGATTTAAAGACATCAGGACTCAAAGAAGACATTAAGCCCTCAGATAAATTTGGTAATCTATTTCAAAAATGTTAAATGTGCTTGGTAAAGTCTAAGCTTAACTTAACTGAAAGAGGCATATAATAGGATAGACATCTTCCATCAAGATTCCAAAGTTCATACTGTAGATTAAAACACATTTTTAGTGATATATTCTGAAGATCCCGGCTTGTACTTTTGTCAAGGCAGGACAGAACTCTTGTGTAGATCACTGCAAAAGCAAGCTATGGAGTTTATATAGACTTCCAACTTTACTATTATATATAGACTTACCAACATTATTATTACTATTATTATTATTATTATTATTATTATTATTATTATTATTATTATTATTATTATTATTATTATTATTATGGTTCATGTTTTTAGTATATCCCTTGCTGCTTAAAATCTTACCTCCAGGCTTCTATGAAGTTCTCCTCAGTTGTGCTATTCTGGTGAGAAAATAAAGAGCTCCCATCAGCCCTGTGGAAGTCATTCTGACTATTTCTGTCAAAAGTGCCACACAAACCTCTGGTCCTGTTAAAATCACTACTCGGTGCCCTTACTGTCAAACTCATTCCCCAGTCATTAAGATCAGCTCGAACAAAGGCTCCTGAATGGAACAAGATCTGGAAAACAGAAAAACCAAGTGAATCGAAACATCATCATCATCATCATCATCACAACAACAACAATAAAGTTGGAAGGGACCTTGGAGTCATCTAGTCCAACCCTCTGCTCAGGCAGGAAACCCTATACCATTTCGGACAAATGGCTGTCCAGTCTCTTCTTAAAAACTTTCAGTGTTGGAGCATTCATCGCTTCTGGGGGCAGGTTGTTCCACGGGTTAATTGTTTTAACTGTCAGGAAGTTTCTCCTTAGTTCTAGGTTGCTTCTCTCATTGATTAGTTTCCATCCGTTGCTTCTTGTCCTGCCTTCAGCGCTTTGGAGAATAGCTTCACTCCCTCTTCTTTGTGGCAACCCCTGAGATATTGGAACACTGCTATCATGTCCCCCCTCGTCCTTCTCTTCATTAAACTAGACATACCCAATTCCAGCAACTGTTCCTTATATGTTTTAGCCTCCAATCTCCTAATTTTTATGGATGTATCCAGTGGTGGGATTCAAACATGTGAACAACTGGTTTTCTATGTGGATGCCGTTTCTGGAAGTCCATTCTGCGCCTGGGCAACAAAAAATTAGCTACCGGTTCTGCCAAAGTGGTGTGAACTGACTGAATCCCATCACTGGATGTATCTATTTCCCATATTTGTTTATTTTATATGGCTGCCCAGTCACTTTCAGTGACTCTGGTCAAGATAAAGAATAAAAAACAATAATACCCTCTCCACTAAAAGTAAAAATAAACAAAGACAGTTTTCCAGCCTTTTTTACTAGCTGGTTAGTAAATTACTAGACATTAAAGCTGTGCAGATTGTACTCATCGGATCCAGATTTCTGGGCTGGATAATCTCTATACAGTAGTAGTGCCCCAATGTACATTTGGATTTTTTTTTCTAGTCTAATTCTCCCATTTTTGACTACCTGAATGAGGCATAGGATAGCTTATTATTATTCCATACATTTTTGACTGATGAAACAATTCAAACCAGTCTTCTGACCCTAACAGTAATATTCAAGTCTATAACAAATCATTGGTGTGCAGAATTAACATCAGTGTGCATTGTTTAAGATACCTAATAGTGAGTGATCAATGGCTAAACAAAGAATAGTAGAACTATACCACTTTGAAGTTTTGAAAAACACCTCATTCTTTGATTTCCATTTACACATTTTGTTCTCCATTAGTAATAGTGTAGAAAATAAAGGTGATATACATACAGTGATTTTTTTTCCTCCATAGGACTTCATGATTTTGACATTTTGTTGTGATGAGGCTCTGATGTTTTGTATTATCACCTGAGATTTGGTTTCCAGAAATTGCCTGTTGCACATGTCAACAATAACAATATCACTATCTTCTAGTGCAACAACAGCACAGTTACAGGCAATGGCAGTATGGTGGCTGTCACAGTCCCACTGACGTACATGCACCTCAAATAGACGGCTAAGGCTCTTGTATAAGACAAAAGTTCCAATCATGTAGTTACTGTAATGCCTAAGCAATCAAAAGGGAGAAGTTACAGAATGCTGTATATCTGTTTTGGTTTGCACATTTTTTACTCTTAACAAGATTCTTTAATTAATTCAGTCTGGTAGTCGATCTCAGAGGGGACAGACAGTAAACATTTCATGAGGAAACACTTTTTCATCACTATCAGTAACCTAAAACGCTCCAATGAAGTTATTAACTAGGAATGTATAAGAATTCATATGAGCTGCTCTGCTGCTATGACAACAGACATGGACAAGGCAGATAAACATCTGACAAAAGTAAAGGGGAATATATCTTCACCTCTATGCCTTAATAAACACATTTTAGTTGTAACTGGGTGTTTTATGGCTTAATATGCTTGAAAGCAAAATCAATGCTCAAATAGTGTGTTTGGTGACTAATTACCAACTTTTGTATGATCTACAATTGCTGAGTGAAGATTTCATAGGAAAAATTAGAGCTTCAACAGAATCCTATTTATCTAGACAGAGAGTCATTATTTAATATACCTCTGCTATAAATTATTGTATTTTCAACTGGTGTATGAGGTATAGGAACTAGAAGCTGTAGCTGCTGACAGAATCCTCTGGTGACTCCTTTACTCTGAAGTTTCCACCAGGTTTGAAGATACTGTAGATGCTACCTAAAACTGACAGAAAACTGAATGGTGCCACAGAATACCATCCATTGTTACTATAACAATGGACTTCCAGTGCCCCCATTGTGCCAGATTCTGCACTTACCTACTGGGACTGCAGATCCAACTCCCTATCCAGAGATGAACTTCAAAATAGTGTGTCTTCTTCAGACCCATAGGATGACCATGTAACAGTTATATACTCAACTTGACCTTACAAATGAGCTTCAGTGTCCCAGAGTGGAACTGATTTGGTTGTTACTGAAGGCCATATCCCATTCTAATAGCTGCTACACTTATACTCAACCACTACTGACAGGTGTTACTACAAATTAATTTTGCACATGACTGTCCAATAAAATTTCATGATCGTACAAAGAATAATTGAGGCAGAGAAATCTTATTCCTTTAGAAGGTTGCAATGTTACCTTAATATAGTTGGTTGGAAATCTCTCCTGCAATTAATGGAACTTTTTGAAATAAATATGCTTTAGATTATTGTTTGCTAGCATGTCATGGTTTAATACTACCGGTTGCTCTGCTGACAAAAGCACCCAAAATAAATCCAAATTCATTCTGAGCTATGAAAAAAGTTTTTATTTCTATCATTTTGAACCAACTTTCATACAAATTGCTAATAAGATTTTTGTTTTAGAAATATTTTATTTTCAAAATAATTTATTGACTATACAGAAAATTTTCCCCTTGGTTTTTACTAGCGGTCTTTTTTTTTTTTTTTTTTTTTGCTTCTTTGGATTCTGCAAAACACTTGGCAAGGGAATATTCATATATCAAAAAATCAATTGGATTTTTTAAAAAATCCACTACAATAAGATAGGCAAGGGAATATTCATATATCAAAAAATCAATTGGATTTTTTAAAAAATCCACTACGTTAAGATAGGCTATGCTAGGCTATGCTAGGCTAAGAAGACAAGATAAGATAAGGTAAGAAAAGGTAAGGTAAGGCATGATAAGGCAAGGCGAGGCGAGGCGAGGCGAGAAGCTTTATTGTCATTTTCTTACTATGAGCACACTGGCATACATTAAAAATGAAATTATGTTGCCTGCTCTCAAAACAAAGTATATATCTACTCATATGCATATATAACACATATATAAACATTTTATACACACACCATACAGACATACCCATACATATATACGTATACATATATACATACACACATATGTATGTATGTATTTATGTGTATATGTGTATATATGTATATATCAGATATAAGACCAAAAACTTGACTCTTGGGTACATTCATAATAAAATCTAGAAATAAGTCGATCACCAAGAGAAATAATAAAAGAGTTTTTAATAACCGAGCTTTCATTGGGATTCATCCAACATCATCAGGGTTCTAAAAGGTAGGCGCTGGGGATATGCTTTTTATAAGATGTTAATAGCCTGCATCCGGCTTCTAGAACATGTTAACGGGCTCAGCTGGTTATGCCGTGCCTTAGATGTTTTACATACGTCATTATGTCCCATTTCCTTCGTCCAGCCATAAGTATTTTTCTCATTAGTCCTGAGGCTGAAAGAGATTCCTTTCCCCTCACATGCTGATTGTCTCCCTCCTCCCTCGCCCCGCTGTACACAAGCCGAGGGGGAAGCTCTCCCTTTCACTCGTCGTTGAGGCCAACCATTATTAATCCGGGTGTGCCATCATCCTTCTTATTCTCCACCTCACTATCCTCAATAGTTGTCTGTCCCATATCATTAATACTACCTTTCCCCCTTCTTGCATGGGTAATGGCACAATGTTGTTCTATGCGTCATAAACCAACCTCCCGTCTGTCTCCACTCATCAGGAAAGAACCCCGTTCTAACTAGCTGGCTGCCAATACAATGTTCGTATTCTGTCCGGGAGTGTTAGGGCTCGTACTAGCAATGTCATGGAGGGACGTCGGCACCACATCTCCCCCCCCCTCCATCGGTCCCACAAGTCATGTCTGCTCCGGCATCCAAGTTGGTTCTTCCAATCTCCCATCGTCGGTGACTTAACGAGTTCATTCCTGACAGTTCGCTGGTTGCAGGGGGTATCCCGATGCAACCTCCAGGGCTCGTCCACCTCCCTCCAACAGGGGCGGGCCACAATACTTCGCTTCCTCACTCTGTCATTCGGGGGAGCTCCGCAGCGCTGATGATCACACACGGGGCGGGTAGGCAGAATCCGTGGGGGGGGGTTGTCCGGCTCAATGTTGGCCCGATCATACTGGGTGTTACAATCCATGGTCTGGAGGTCCATTCTCCTTCGGCGGGACCGAGTTACCAAGCCACATCCATCTATTTCACCACCCCATGGAATTCCGTGGGGTTGTTGGTCCATCATGGTGCAATCATCGTGGTGCAATCTTTTATTATTTCTCTTGGTGATTGACTTATTTCTAGATTTTATTATATATGTATACATATATATGTATGGGTATGTCTGTGTGTGTGTGCGTGTGTGTATAAATGTTTCACTATCCATTTTGAATACATAGCGGAAAGAGGAAACTTGAGAGTTCACTAGGTTGATACTATATGGAACAAAACTATGACTGAATCTAGATGTTCTGCTTTGGACACCACGAAACCTCCTCCCAGATGGTTACAGGAGAATCTACATAATTTCTTGAAAAAATACTCACCGTCCATCAAATGTGATTATGTGTGGATCTGTGAAAGAGTAGCAGTAACCTGCAGGGATGTCTTGAACTGTGACCTAGTTAAAATGAGAAATGGAATTCATATGGTCTTTGAGGTAGGATTCCAGCATTGCTCTTAATATTGACTCACCAAAGTTGGGTTGCATTTGATTACAGGTGAATTCAAATCAGATTTAACATAGTACAAGTATGCTAGATTGTGGTTATTATTAGAATTCCAATTACTTATTTTTGAACTCTGTATTTAAGAAGTAGTGATGGGGAATATAATGCTATGCCTGTACAATATATTTGTTATATGAGTTGCACTGGTTATTGGTAAACTTTTAAGTCTAATTCAAAGCATTAAAGCCCTGCATGCCATAGGGACTAGTGATACAAGAGTCCATCTGTCTCCTGTAGTATCTCCCTGTGCAATCAGTCAAAATTGGCTTGCTTTGTGTACTATAAATTAAGCATTGTTATGTAGCAGGAGCAAGGGAGTGGGCCTTCTTTGCTGCAATATCTGCTTTCTGAGACAGCATCCCCTGGAGATTGGTTTGGACCTCACTATATTAACCTTTATTGTTAACTTAGGATGATTGTGCAAGCTCTTTTTCCAGTTTTTAATTTTGTGAATTCATAAAAAAAATCTTGTGGCTTGCTTTTGCAGTTAGATGGCCTAGAAATTGGATATATAAATGCATAGTTTGAGGAAGTTTGGGGAAGAGGAGGAGGAGGAGGAGGAGGAGGAGGAGGGGGGTGAGGAATAGGTCAAGAGGAAGGGGAGTTCCAAAATTATGGTTGGATGAAGTTAATATGGAGTTAATGAGATCCCAAGATTTAGTGGTATTTCCCTTATTTCCCCCCTTCCCTCATGCCTTTAATTTCTTGCCTTACAATTCTTACTGCTATTTTGCATTCTGGATAACACTGCTTACCTCAAAAAACAACAGTATGGTATGTTTGTATGTATGTGTATAATCTCAAATAAGATGGAATCTGGGGATAAAATAAGGACTCCTTTCAATGCTATTCATTTACTGAACACTGCCTACAAACACTTCTCCTTTCTCCTGAAAGATCTGCGTGATTTTCTTGAGCAGATTTTGAAAGCAAAGGATGGAATGGCTGGTGACACAGAACAAACAGAATTCCTTATAGATAACATCCTAAATACTATTTGCACATTCATTAAGATGAGGAGTTCTGCTCAGGTTATTTTATATCATGATTCATAAAAACTATATTCTTTACTCATGAATAACAAATTGTTTGGTTTGGGTTACAGTCATGAAACTTTCCCCATAACACAAGAGGTAAAGACAATTATTTTCAAATAAATTCTGCTGCATTTCTTCTGAATTTTATGCTGGTATAAGAGGACTTTACTTTGATATATTTGAAATTATGGAACTGTTTGTAGTTTCCTTTTCCAGAACCAAATAAACACTTTATGACTGAAGCACGTGAAATATTTGCAACCTCATCCAATGTCACTGAATCCAAGCAGAACCAAATTGGAGCCAATATAAATTATTGAAATCCAACCCTCATATAAAAATTCTTTCTTTCTCAAAAATGGTTCTTTTTCTAATGATGAAGAAACTGACTTCTGTACATTTTTTAAAATCTCTATTAGGATTGGTTTGTTAATCTTTTAAAAGATTGATTAGTTTCCAAATTTGGAACTAGACAAAAGAATAATAAAGGTAAACATAAACAAAGATGACTGGGAAGGAGTGCTCTGTGTTGTTGTTTCTTTTCTTTTCTTTTTTTTTTTACAACATGCTGTGAAAACCTCTTGGTTGTTGCTTTAGCCTACCTTGACATCCATCGGTTTATAATCACGCCACAGAGATTTACTTGGCTGAAATGGCTTAGCTGTGATATAACTGATAAAGTTTCCATTTTCTACAAAGTCATTCACAGCTTTTACAGCAAGTGTTGCTCTTGCACAGCTGCTTTCTTGGCAGGGCCTTTGTTCCAGATCCACGTGGCATGCTGAAAGGGCTATGTTCGGTCTCCTTTCTAACAAGTTAGCTATAAAAAAAAAAGCATAAAAACATATTGGATAAATTTATAATGTTGTCAAGAAGTTACTAGTTTTTATTTTTCTGTTAGATAAATGATGTTGGATGATCTTCTCTGTGTGGTAAAAATAATTCTTGCTATACAGCACATGATCATTTTGAAACAGAAACAGACTATTATGCAGAAAATGAAAAACATCAATAAAGACCAAATACATCTATCTATCTCAGCAATATGAATTTATCTATTTTAAAATATCTATGTCTATCCCCATACCAAATAGAGCAGGGATGTCAAACTGCTGGCCCACGGGCTGGATGCGTCATGCTAAAACCACGCCCACCCCATTGCCGGCAATGGAAAAAAAGTCACAATACATCACATCACGTCACGTGATGTTGCAAGTTTGACACCCCTGAAATAGAGGTTCCCAAGGATTCACAATACAGTTTACCAAATAAATTAATAAAGTATTTCAATGCACGAGGAGTCCTTGGTTCTCTCTGAGCTTGTTTGCTTTCCCCAACATCCGCAAGAAAACAACCAAGCTCAGAGAGCACCTCATGTCAACCCTATATGTATTGAAATATTCTCCTTTATTATTTCAATACATGAAAATGTTTCCATTTAAACATAGGATTTTATGGTTTCCTATGTAAAGATGATTTCTAGAGCTATATGCCATAGTTCTGGATCCGTGATTTTTAGCTCTATCCATTGGGTAGATGTCCCAGAAAACAGTGGATTCTTCAGTTGCCTCATGCTTAGAGCAAAAAAAGTGAAAACCTATCCCCACTTTCTTTTTTCCAGTCTCTGAGGCTGGTTCTTTCCAGTGTTAAATTAGGGCAAGAGGCAAATCAAGTGAAAGATGCAGATAAAAAAGCCATTTATCTTTGGGCATAGCCATTGAGGAAGAGAATGTGTGAGCTCTTATACCTAAACATATTATTTATTACTTCACAGTAATTAAGGAAAACAGAACTGAGCCACATATTTAGGATCTGAGTTCTAAAACAGAAAATCTATATAGGTATGCTTTATTCAAGTGTGTGTGTGGTGTGTGTGTGTGCGCGCGCGCGTGCATGTGTGCGTGCGTGTTGGCTGGAGCACCGAGTCTACCAAGTACAGGATAAATCAGTCACTTCTGCATTTTGCTCCAATCTAGGAGCATGTTTTGCAGGCAGACGTCACATATTATGAATACTGTAAATTCAAAATTTTCATGGCTGACAAAGAAGATTAATACAACTGCCTAACATGCAAGCTGCCCAGGTTTGAATCCCAGAGGATATGACTAGTTGATGAGAGTTAAAGAGCTTGAAATAGCTATACTAGTTTCCGACTAACTCTTTGTCAGCCACAAAAAAAAAAAAGATTAATCACAAACTAAGTATGAGAAAAAGTTATTTTTCAAAGCTAAACTAACACTAACATAAAGTATCATTACATTGAGATTTTTGGACCCATTTTTTCTATTTCAATGTACATTTCAACCACACCATCTCTATAAAACCTAATATAAAAATTCTATATTAGCTTTCATGAACACTAACTTTTAATGTTAATAAAATGAATAAATTGATTAATTTACTATACCACTCAATGCATGACATTTTTTTCCCTCATCTGTTTGGCATTATGGCTACGGAACATATTTTACTTCTGAAGCATTTTACCCTCCCTCTGCTTCTAGATTCATTACAGGTATAGTGACTTCAGGAAAAATGGACAAAAATGTGGTGGGTTATATGCTAACTGACATAAGGTACTTACTGGAAATCTGAGTACTTAGCTGTAAAGTAATTTTACAGATGTCATCCTGGGCCAAACATATAATAGGAATGGTACTTAAGATTGTCAAAATATGTTCCTTTCCATCCTCTGCAATTTGTAAAGAGTCTGGTACAAACTGGAAATAAAGACAGGTTATCAGTCTTGGGCTAGGCTCATATCAACCCCTAATCTCTTCTCATGGGAAATGGCTTCTTATTTAAAGATGACCTTTTTTTTTTTTTTGGTCTGGGAAGCAGAGCTTTGAAACCATGAAGAGAGGAAGAAGGTGTTATGAATGACAGTAGCTCTTAAGTAAGAAAGACAGTCAAGAAACAGAAACATACTGGGGGACTCAAGAGTAATTCTAAGAGCATCCTAATAGCATCAGTTCAACCATACTAAGATCAGCCTTAGCACCTAACAAGTAAAGTTGATGATCATTTGGAAGAAAAAAGTCTGAAGATAAAATACATTCTTGAAAAATGTTCTTTTCAGCATATTATACCTTTATTCTGTATAGTGCCCTGAATTTATATTGATAGATGATTAGCTAAATAAGTTTCACAGTGATTTCCTACTGAAGATCTTTTTGTTGTATTGTTAGGGGAAAATTGTTTTATTTCTGAAAATTAGAAAGGACTTGAGACATATAAGACTGGGAAGGAGGGAGGAAAATTAAACTAAACTGAACACAGTTAAAATTAGCAGACTTTCTCCCAGGCAATATTCATGTATTGGAGTCAAATATATTTCATGGGATTTTAAAAATAAAATCTATTCCACAGGAACAACTATTTGATCTAAAGTCATATTTCATTGTGGAACATTTTTATTATACTCCAATGCTATCACATTTAAAATGAGGCAGAACAACATGTTCAAGAACATTTGTTTATATATATTTAAAGATATAAAATGTATGTATGTATGTATGTGTGTGTGTATATATATATATATATATATATATATATATATATATATATGTGTGTGTGTGTGTGTGTGTGTGTGTGTGTGTGTGTGTGTGTGTGTAGGTCTTTGGTTATTTGGGTTTTCTCCCACGTAAAATTGGAAGTGTCTTGGCGACGTTTCGACGAAGTCTCATTCGTCATCTTCAGGCTGGTGCTTTCGGCTTCGTGCTTCTAGGAGCAATGTGTGATTGTAGTTGTTTCCTCCTTTTAACTGCCAGTGGGGGTATGAACTTATTGGATGAGAGCTTGGCTGTGCTCTGATTAGCTGGGGGGTTGGTTGTGTTCTGATTGGCTGGGGATTGGCTGTACTCTGATTGGCTGGGGGAGTGTTCTGTTTGGGTGGGGGCTTTGTTGTGCTCAGGTTAGTCTGAGTTGCAGGGGGGTTTAAAATGGTGAACTTCATTGCTATTTTTTGGCTTTGCATTCATGGTCGTGCCTCATCTTCATGGTGGGTGTCAGTTTGCTTCATGTATGGATTGGAGGGGTTTAAAGTGGCTAATGATGCAGCTGTGGTCTGGCTTCTGGTTTGTGGTCGTGCCTCATCATCGGTGTGGCTTTGGGTTTGCTTTTTGTGTGGATGTGTGGTGGTGACATTCTGTGTGGTTTTTGTGAGTGTGGGTCTGGTGTCATTTTTTGTGTTAGGGAGTCGTTTGTCAATAAGGGCGGGTATCCAAATGGCTGGTAAGCGGGAGATATCATCTCGTTTGTTCATGCTGTGTGGGCGTTTTTCTATCTCGATGGCTTCTCTGATTATTCTGTTATTAGAATGTTCAGTTTTGGCGATAGTTCTGGTCTTTTTAAAGTCAATTTCATGTCCTGTGATTTTAAGGTGTTGGACTAGGGAAGAAGTTGGTTCCTCTTTTTTGACTGAGTTCTTATGTTCTTCAATGTGTGCACTGCGTGTATATATATATATACACACACGTATATACATATACCGTATATGCTGGTGTATAAGGCAACTTCCGCAAGCGTTAAACTCGGCGCCAAAGACAGGGGTCATCTTATACACTGAGTCATCTTATACGCCGGAAATACTGGTAGTTTCTGGCGTATAAGACGACGTTCTAGGAATGCGACTCGGCGGCAAAGACGGGGGTCGTCTTATACGCCGGGTCACCTTGTACGCCAGCATATATGGTACATATACACATACATACATACACACACACATACACACACATACATACACTTACACAGAAACATATATATATATATATATATATATATATATATATATGGGTTGTAGATTAAAGAATTAATGATTTTTTTTCTGACATTCCTGTGCCTTTCATTTTCTTTGTCTTTGCATATCAATTTTCACTGGGAAAAAGGTTTGCTGTTCTTTTTTTCTTTGTGCCTTTACTCTTTTGCTTGCTCTTATTGGTATCTTGGCAAGTTAACAAGATTTTGGATCATTGCCTTCACAAGATGAGGTGAAATTGTTATTTTGGGGGCATCCTGAGATTTCTACTAAGCTCTAAACCATTCAGTCAAATTAGCCACTGTAACTGCTTATTAAATAGACATTCACTTAATTTCCAAGTGCTATCTTTTGCTTTTGAACATCTTTAGTAATTACAAAATAATTTTCAGGTATAGTTGGGTAATTGTTTCTTTTTTCTGTTGCAGAAAGGGGAGAAAAACCTTTGAAAAATTCTATTAACTAACAGCATGGAACCGATTGGTTTAGTGCACTGTAGTGCTAGTAGTGAAAAGAAAATGTTAATTAAAATGTGCTGGAGTGTATATTACATTAATTAGCTGGTCATGTTGCTTGTCTGTTATTCTACTTTGAATGTTGAAATGGATGGAAAAGCAATTTACATGAACATGAATATGATGATTTGACCATTCATCAAGACATCTGACTAAAATTATCTATTGACTAAAGCAGGCATGTCAAACTCGCGACATCACGTGATGTCACATGACGTATCAGGACTTTTTCCCCATTGCTGGCAATGGGGTGGGCGCAGTTTCGCATGACGCATCCAGCCCATGGGCCAGCTGTTTGACATTCCTGGACTAAAGTATCAAGTTTTTTCTCTTTCTCATTCTTCCCTAGCATGTTTCTCTCTGTGTTTTAAGACTGTTTTATGCCTTTCTACTTTGTTCATTATTTACAAAAGCAAAATATTACTGATGTATTCTGAATCAAGTTTATGTTGACAACACCATAACTGACTTCTACCATTCTACATCTGCTACTCTGTTTTAATCTTAATGTGGAAGTAAATATAGATATAGTAGCTGTTGATACATAGCAAATAAATATGGCTAACTATAATTCAAAATAATAATACCCACCCTTCCCTCTGACACAGATATAAACATTAATTTTAAAGATGTTAAGCTAAAATGATTTTAAAACAGTGTTATATTTCATGAGTCAATCACGAGACAATAAAATGGGAAAAGTTCAGAGGACAGCATTTATTCACTTTCTTCTCCATCCAATAGGTAAGAAGAATTTTTTATTTGCTGACAATATTTAAATGTAGGAGGAAAACTGTGGAAATGGAATAAGAAACTCCGTATGACCAAGAATAACACATCCCAAATATAGAGCATAACTCTATTTCAAGACATCTTCGAGGCAGATCTGGGGAAACTAGAGGGTAAACAAAAGATTTCATCTATGATGTTTGAGCAGATTATTGCATTTTATCAGGGGAAGATTTATATAATTTTACCCATATAAATAATTTATATAATTTTATATAAAATTATAAAAGATTTATATAATTTTATCCATATAAATAATGCCACATCAGCCAAAGCTGTGATTACACTATTAAGTCTGCAGTCAAAGGCATAATCACACAGATGATTATAAAGCACAGCAATTATTCTGTAAAAGTGTTGGATTTAAAATACATTAAAAGTTGGGAGGTTTTTTTAAATGTTTATCTAATTAAAATTAATATTTTCACTTGTTTCCTATTTCAGAATATTTTATCATTGTGCTGTTGACATTTTATTTATTAGATTTTTATCCTGTCTTTATTACTTTATAAGTAATTCTAGGTGGCAAACCTACATAACACTTCTTCCTCTGATTTTCCCCACAACCACCACCCTGTAGGTAAGCCAGGTTGAGTTATTGGTCCAAGGTCACTCAACCAGTTTTCATGCCTAAAATGGGACTAGAATTCACTGTCTCCTGGCTTTTAGGCCAGTACCTTACCACAAACTGGCTCTCATGACATTTCACGAAGGAGGACACAAAAGAGGGTCTTACAGATTGCACATGAGCCCAGTGATGTACAATAGCTTCCTTGATATAAAAGAGAATTTGGCCCTCATTTTTGTAAATGAATGGTGCCTTTCAGAAAATTCAAAAGATTTGAATGCTAATCTCATGCCAGACCTCATAAATTTGGTCATATTAAAGACACAGGTTATATTGCAGTGTGAATCTGTCCTTATAGCCATATAGCCTTATAGCCATATAATTATATACATATAATTCTGTGCAAATAAATAAATTGCTATGGCAATTTATTTATTTGCACAGAATTATATGTACAGTACCATACTACTCAGGCGAATGAACATGGGAGGATTTTAGATTACATTTCTTTCTACCTAAAATGCTGCAGCTGTTAGTGTTTTTAAAAGACTGATAGATAGAATGATTGATAGAATGGCAGGCAATTTATTCAAACATTTTCTGCCTCAGCACCTAGAAGCACCCTTCTTATAATCACTAAAGCCAATTTTATGGTGTGTTGTCTTGCGAAACAAAATGGCTAATATAGAAATCTCCATGAAGGCTATGCTAGAGAAGTTTATGAAATTAGAAGTTTTGTTGTTACCTTGATTCCAGCGTAGAATCCATCGCTTTGTTCAGGGGAAGAGTGACGATCAGCTGCGTCCCACCTAAAAGCTGTGACAGTGCAAAAGACCTGCAATAAATAAGCCAAACTATTTCAAAACCTTTTTGCCTCTCTCTCTCTCTCTTTTTTTAAATGACAGGCTTATGAAAAATGATAGAAAATGTACTAAGTGATCGTTAGATTACACCTTATAAAACTTATTGTGCTGCCTTTTGTCCTTAGCAATTGTAGACCTCCTTCACAAAAAGGTAATCAGGGCCCTTCCCTGTCAAACTGAGAATGCACAGGGGTGGGCCTCCAAGCGCTAAAAACTAACAGTGAAACTTGTTTGAATAAATATCCATATGTGGCTTTTAAAAGCTGTGGCCAAGCCAGTTATCACTGCACAGAACGCTCAAGAAGTCTCTGACCTTCAGAGCTAGGACATCTGCCGATAGGCCCTAAGATTGGACCAAACAGGTGTGCAGCATTTTTTAAGCTGCAGCACTGCTTTATCATTTTAAGCATCTGGTAACAAAAAATGTTTCTTACAATATCAGCTATATTTTCTCACCCACATGTCACTGATGCTTCTGTGCACTGCTTTTCAGAAAAATAGAACTGGTGATTATGTCACAATGCTATGGGCTCAGATATAGGGAATGGATTATATAGTGGAATCAATAGAGAGAGATGGATTGGCATTTTTAAGACCATCTATTCCCATATAATTGCCCTATGTGCTTAAATCACCAATGGGGCATCTTTTGCAGGTGCCATTACATATATGCTATATTTCTGAACATTTTGCCATTGGAGCTAAGATTGTTACAGTTTATGAGGTTTCTTTTACACAGGTTTTGTTGGAGGTTTTATGCTGCTGATTTTATGATTGCTGGATTGATAGTATTATTTTTCAATGCTTCCAAATTGCCTAGAATCTCCAAAGCTGAACAACTAGTATATTTGTTATTATTTTTCTTTTAAACTGCCCATTTGTGCCACATTTGGATCAATAAATTGGTGGTTTTTTTATAGTCATCAAGGACCTATTTGGCTTGATTTCAAACTCTAGTTGTAACATCTTTGAAAAACAATGTTTTTTGTCTAGATTGCCAAAAAGAAATTTGTAAACTAATTGCAAAAAGTCTGTAACTCAAAGTGCAAAGATTGAAGTATCTTTGAGGTGAGCATCTACATAAAGTGACCTTTTCAGTCTGGAAAGGAAAAAAAGCCAATCAGATTTTTTTATTATTATTATTGTACCAGGAATACAGAATACCAATGTTGTACAATGTACATAAAATTCCAGGAATTGAAATTTATACCTCTAGAAGCTGCACAGACTGTGAAATACTACATTGTATTTCTATGTGTGAAGTTTCTTCCTTTGTAATTATAGATCTCCTCCTCACAATAGACTTACATACATTTTAGTCTTGATAGTACATCACACAATTATTGGGACATGTTTTCTCACAAGCTTCCTGCCTTTAAATATTGGCTCCTGGTGTTAACTAAGCAATCAGGTGTCTCCCTCCCCCTTTATCATTTCAAAAGAAAAGGGGAAATGAAAAAGATACCCACAGGCTATGGAAAGATAACTTTGACTGTGTGATTGAATATTTTATCCCTAAAGCTTCTCAATAAAATAAAATCCTTCTTCTCCCTAAATTTTAACAGTGTTAAAAGAGATTGGTTTATCTAAGCTAAACATATCACTGAGATCCAGAAGTGCTAGGATGGGGAGAACAAAGGCACCTATAGACACCTGGGGGATTGTTTTTGTGATGGAGTTTGACAATTTGGCAATGTGTTTTGCAGCTTTAATTTTTCTGTGGGCTTCGTTGTATAGTCATGATAGGAAAAAAATAGAATTGCATTCTTATTAGAGTGATGGGGGTTGTTTTGGCAGCAATCCCTTGTGGATAAATTTGACAGGTTTGCATGATTTGTTAGAATAATAATTGGAAAAGGCAGTTTAAGCCATTAAGCCCAACTGTCAGGACAGGAATCTAAACTAAGTATCCATAACACATATTCAGCCTCTGCATGCCACAAGAAGGAATGTGTCATGCTTGCTAATGAAGGTTCCCCCCACCCACAACATTCAAGTTGGAATCTGTCTACCAAGTTTCTATGTCACCATTCTGACACAGAATTTTAATTCTGACGCTCTAATGTAGACTGCCTGAAATCCTCTCTTGAAAGGCTAACATTTCTAGTTCCTTCAGGCTCTCTTTATAATACTTGGTTTCTATTCCTTTAATTATTGTTGTTCTTCATGCATATACATGGGAATAGTTCTGGTAGCAACTCACAGAGGAACGTATGATGGGAAAACCAGGCATAGACAATTATAGGAGGAGGTGAGTAAGAATCTAATTCTTGTCTCATTTTCTGCCTGTCATATACAGAGTTCTATGTGGAATAAGCTCACCCATCTTCAAATTATATCCTTGCCCTCCTTGGATGATATGTAGGGCTATAAATGGCATAGATACAGGGTTATGAATGCTTGGGGCTGATGTGTCCTGCCCTTTAGATATTATTTCTTGATCCAGTCATCCTACATGTTTATTAGCCAGTTTCTAACCTACAGTTTCTTGAAAAGGATTTGGAGAAGGTCCTTCAGCAGCTCTTGGATGTGATCAGTTATCTGCATTTAGTTGTATTTCAGGCCTGACCTGGGACTGAGAGTGCATCAATCATTCTTATAGCAGGACTAATAGGGTGGTGATGCACTCCCTCTACGGGCATTCAGTACCCAACATTTACGTCTTCCTTGAGATGTATGCAAGGATTGAGGATTGAATAGAGTTTTGCAAGTGACTCCACTCTTTCCTGAGCCAGTGATTCTGATTAGCTGTCAGGAGACAAGAGGTTGAACCCGTGCACTATGTTGCGGAGTGTCCCAGAGCTTGAATCTCTCCCTGATCCAGTTTAACATTTATATGAGATCACTAATCGGTATGATGAGATCATAAGTTGCTAATACCTAGCTTTATTTCTATACTGTAGGGCAAGCACATAGGATTTTGCCAGGCGGCCCTGAGAGACTAGAAGGGATAAAGTTAATTGAAATGGTTGCCAGTAGGATTTGGGGCCAATTCACACTACTGAAGCTTGCCTGTAAATCCCTATAAAGATTGGACCCTTGCTACCTTTTACAGGTAGAATTTGCCAGACTTATATAAATGAACAGGGAGAGGATACTGAGGTTATCCATTCCACACATGTTGAGTGGCACAAAATGATATTCTCAGCAATTGCCCCTCATTCTGGACCAACATACATTCAAAGTTTAGTGTCATGGTTCCGATAGATGAGACCACCACCTTTTCATCCTTCAGGGAACTGGTAAAGATTTTCTTTAGGGTATCCAGATTTTAATTTGGAATATTTTCTTGCCTTCTCCTTCAGACATTCAGCGATGTGTGTGTGTGTGTGTGTATGTGTGTGTGTGTGTGTGTGTGTGCGTGTGTGCCCACGCACGTGTGTTGTGGGGGAGAGAATAATATTGTACTCCATGTTAGGTAATTTCTGCTATTAAAAAGAACAAATAAAGCTTATCAGAGGAAAGAGAGGGTTTTTGTTTAGCATAATAAGGTTTAGACCGAGCTATCTATAATGATTACAGCAAGTCAAAATAATTAGAATTGGAAATAATGCTTGATTCAGAGAGGCTAGTCTCAAAGTTTGTTTTCATTCCAGCAATCCACATCTCTTGCTATGGAATTTCACTGTGAAAATTCATTTTGAAAAAAATCAGAACTCTTTCTGAAAGCAATATTTAATACATCAGGAATTATTGTACTGCAGTTAACGGAATTAAAAATGTGAGAAAGGGAAATCTCTCTTTTCCTTCATAGTGGAAGCATCTCAAGTAATTGCCTTTCTTGCTAATATATCTACAAAGATAAATCACTATGGAATTTTGTATAAGGAGTTTTTCAGTATTTGTGGGAAGAGTTGCGATCATAATTGAAAATATTGTAACTCATCAGCAAGATGGCCAATGCCAATGCCAAACTAAAAGGCAATTTTACATAAGCCTTTTAAAAAATGCATGCAAAAATGACCAGTTTTTCTTTTTTTGGCACATCCTGCTTTCTTAGTATTACCCACTGCGCACACACTACCTGCTGCAATTTACAGATGGCTGTCCCTCCAGGTATAGAGTGACCTCTGTCAATATCATCTAAATAGATCTTGGGATTGCTACAATTTCAAATCAGATGGAATGGGCTATCTTGAGCATTTACCCAAGGGAAAATAGCATATTACAGATTTATTTATTAAAGCTGCAGTAGTTTTGCTAGCATTTGGCTGTCAACAGAGCTCAAATAGCGTAACTGTATGAAGTTGTGACTTTTCTAAACATTATGGGGAAATGGTATTGGCTATTTACAGATATGCTAACAAAAGTTCAAACTCTTTGGACTAGTAAAACTCAAAGACTCTGGTTAAGGAATGAACATATTGATGGATACTTGATATTGGGGGTGAACAATATTACTAATGAAAATTTAAATGAATGGAAAGTAGTTCAGGTGTGTCAATCATATGGGAACAGAATGTTATTTTTTAAGCGCCTTGTCTTTTTTCTGTAGCTTTTGAGAAATAAGTTGTACAGAAAAGTATGGAGGTACTTGGAAATTATATTGTACAATGACAAAATTGGCTGTCACAATTAGTGACTCAGGATGCCTTCATTTGCAGCACCCACCATGGAAAGGCTGATTTGGATGGATCTTAATCTTAGCTGACCCCTGAAGGTCAAGTAGGATATCCCAAAACTCTGTCAGTTCTGATATTACATCAATCATATTTATATAGTTGGTAAAAATTAAAAGGCAGCAAAAATACTTCACTTGTGTACACATGTACATCTTGCTTTGCTGCATTAAATTACTTTGCATGCAATATTTTGTAAACCTTACAAAAATTGATAAAATGCCAGTTTTATCTCAAAATCATAGAAAGGGAATGACAGGAGAAAGGCAATCTTGTCTATTAGGATGTAAGTAAGATTCAAATTTATTTATGAACTTACATATTTGGATTTTCTTTGCTAAGTTTTTTTAATTGAGTAGACAGAGTAAGTGACAGAATAAATGGCATGGCTCCTCAAGTGTGACTAAGGGACAATTAAGAACTAAGAGCTTCCAAATCTTTTCCCCAAATGAAAAATCTGAAGAAACTATGATAGGCTAGCAGAGGAATAGGAGACCAATTTTAATTTTTCAAGCAAAAACCAGGGCCAAAATTATATGAGGCTTTGAACACATCATCCTCTCTTTTAGGAGCTTCTTTGTTTCTTATCTGTAGTGATCTGAGACCCCAGAACTATTTGTGTTTTTATTAAGTTTTATTTTCACTTAAATACAAAGAATTGTGCTGTAGGTATTTGGCTCAGGTTGACCAAAGTGCTTTTTGGTTATTACAGTGCTGTAAGAGGGTAGAGTTATTTTTATTGAAAATGATCTATTATTACCTATTACCTGTTTTAAAAGATGCAATGCTATGCAGTACAACAAAAACATTTTTTTGATAAATGAACTAGATTGCTTTATACAGTAGTTCTAAAGTTAATAAAATGTACTCAATCCTATTACATTAAAATACATTGCTTCTCGAACAACCATGTTTTACTTCTAGGCCAAATTCAGGCTTGAGATATGAGAGTTAATAAGAACTTTAAAAAGCAGTAAAGAATGATTGTCTTTCTTGACCTGGTCTTCTGAGTTCAAGAAAGCTTTACCGTATCTCCCAATCTGAAATTAATTCCATCCATCTCCACGTAGGAGAATGTCTGCACAGTTGTGTCATGATGAAGCTGTTCTTTCACATTGGATGTAGAAAGTCGTGACCAGATCACTGTATAGCCTATAGCCCAATTTGAAGTTAGACTGCTGAAAGTGCATTTTAGGTAGACCTGGGACCCCAAAAGCTCAGGAGTAACAACTGGGTGTAAAACTGGAATTTGGAATTTCCCTAGGTGGGAAGAAAAGCAGACTGTTATATAATGTACATGAATTAAAAAATAAATAATTCAACACAGTTAAAATTATAAATGAGTCAGCACTATAGAACTGGAAAAAGACATATAAAGCCCCATGTTTTCTGAATGAAAATTAGACATTTATACTATGCTATACTATGAGAACTGAAGAAATCTCCTGGATGAGAAGTAAAATGTCTTAAAGAAAAATCAGAAAGTCCAGTTGCCATTAAAATAAAAGCACTTTTGAGACAACCATGACCTGGATGAATCAGAACTTCCATAGACGTTTATATACTATGCAATTTTTGCAGACAGGTGAAGACTGAATAGTTGCAAGTTGTAACTAAACTGAGTAGTTCAAAGCAACAAGGTAGTAAAAAATGATTAGCAAAGCTTTTCCAATGGTTGCAATCAAAAGAGGAGTTTGCTTAGTAATCTTTCAATATCAACAGGAGAGCACTAAAAAAAATATCCCTACTCAGTTTGAATCACAGTCATGTCCTCAAGGCAGGAGGTCAGCAAACCCATAGGAGATTCTGAAATTGAAAAACTGCAGGCACTTCTAGTATGGGATCCCATCATCAACCTTTTGAATTATCTAAGCCCAAGGACGAAGACTGCAATTAAATGATAGCCCAAAGTTAGATGAACACCCTTTTATAACCTGTGGATTTTTTCCTGCCACAAGGATTTTGAGGTTTCAGAAATATTCTTGAATTCTTTACATTAAAAAACAGCAAAGAATAGGGATGCACTTAACAGCTCTCTTGGTCCTGACAAGGTCTTAATTCCCAAACTTCAAAGAGTCAGAAATCATAATATGTGAAAGTCCTTCAACTATGATAATAACCAAATCTGGAGAGATGTAAAAAAAAAATCCTTTCTCTCCATTAAATAAATTTCTGACCATTCAACTATATAACTGGATATAAAACATAGTTTTGCTGTTATTAACATTCTTGTTTTTATTTTTAAAGTATTTATTTATAGGCCACTTGTTTAAAAAACAACTCTGGGTGACACATGATCCTACAAACATCCATATCAAACTAAACAAAAGATACTGGCAGTCAAGGGCACCAATCAATATACTGCGATGCCCCTTAGAGATGGACTCTACACCCTGGTTTAATGCCCAAATGTACAAGCTGATCTTCAGTACCTTACAAATAGCACTGGCAATAATAGATAAACATTGGTTGCCAAGACTGCATATTTGCTACAAATAAGCATAAGAATAAGCATAATAAACCAGTGTTTGTTTATTTAATACTTAGCTGCATTCCCACTCTACATATGAGCTTTGGCTGGTTTCCTAATTTCCAAAAATTCCTTTGGAAAAATGCAAGGAGAAGGATCACCAATGCATGCATTGGTTCTGCAGATAAAAGATAATTCATATACTGTGTGCAGTTCATGTTATTAAATTACCTTGAATGATGTCTTCTGATTCAGTCCTTTTGGGATCAAAAGAGTTGAGCTGTGATTCTTCAACAATGAAGGAAATAAATCAATTAACATGGCATTGTGAATTGGTGAAGCAAATGCTAAGAGTTTGCTGATACTTCGCTGGACATATTTTGACTTATTGATCTAACAGCTTTCACAATTTTCACGGATTCTCAAGTAAGAAATATGTACCTCAGCATTTCAGTTCTGAAAAGCAGAAGTGGCTTGCTTCTTCTGGAAACTGGGAAATAAGTCTTTTCATCATTATGTATTTTGCAAAGAAACACTTATGTGCAAATATACACATGACTATGCAAAATCAATCCTGTCTGTCTGTCCATCCATCCATCCATCCATCCATTTTTCAAATATTTGGGTGGAATGGGACAATTTGTCATGTCCAACTCACCACAGCCAACTAACTGTGAAACAATTTAACAATTCAATTGAATCATTTAAAATAACTAAAAAAACCATTATTTTTTTGTAATCACATTTCATTTTGTTCCTCCTTTTGCATCCTTTCTTTAACGATTCTATTGTCCCATTTCTTTGATATCATGTAACTCTTGTACCGCAGCAAATTGTCAGGTGGCATGTTGTCCTGCAGTGACTTGGCCACAGCAAGATGGCCGTAGTGAGTTGGCTGTGGTAAGTAGTCATAGTCCCTATCCAGGGATGGTCTGGCTCTCAGAGATCTGTTCCTTCATTATTTCTATATACATATATTATTAAATAAACTGACCCTAATGAAAAGTTGAAAAAAATGAAGTCAACACCAACACCAAAACAAATTCAAAAATAATTTTGACAGTTTTTCTAATGTTCATTTTTTCATCATGTATTTAAAAAAGTACTACATTTATTTTGTTTCCAGTCCCAATCCAAACTTCTGGTTCTTACCACAATAGTCTAAATCAGAGCTTCCCAACCTTTCTGGCTTGGCGGCCTTTAAAGAAAGGGAGGAGGAGGGAAATGAACATGCATGAGGCCCACACATGCATGGGCAAATGGGCATGCGCACAGTGGCAGCACTAGCACGTGTGCAAGTAGGCTGTGCGCACCCACAGTGGCGTGCTGGCAGCCATGTGCACGAACAAATGGACAGCTAGTGCCTAAGCAAATGGGCCGTTGGCATCTGTGCACATGCACAAATGGGCTTCTGGTGCCCGTGTGCAAGCGGGCTGTGTGCATCTGTGGTGGTGTGGTGGCTCACATGCACAAATGGGCCGTTAATGTCCACCTGGTGCTGGTGGCAGTTCTAGTGCCCCCATGCATGTGCAAATGGGGCCACTAGCACCCAAATGGCGATGCTACCATGAAGAGGGGCTCACCAACTATTCCCCCGGCCCGGTGGCTAATAGGTCACAGCCTGGTACCGGACCATGGACCATGAATTGGGGACCCCTGGTCTAAATTACATCTTCTAAGATCAAGAAAGTTTATATCAATATAAATAGAGAAAAATATTTTGTGTAGCAACATCTCAATTATCTGATAATTTGAATAGAGAGATTAAGCCTGCCCAAGGTCCTTTTAATGCAGATAGTAAAAACATTATAAAAATTGTTTTGTCTTTTAATTATTTTATTAGTTTCACTCTCCTGGAAATTTTGAAGGGTTCTTTAAACTCAGCTTCCACTACTGAAATTAATAAAGAAATGTTAAAGAGGCTTAGTAGTATTGAGATCAGTGAGCTTATTAAATAAACATGGTGCCATCCATGCACTTTGCAAAATGTGAAAACACTGTTTCTTGCCTTCTTACAATATAAAATCTGATGCAGAAAAGTCAGAAGAAGAAGGGAAAGAGATAAGTATGCTGCAACATTAAACTGAGTTACAGAAGGCATGGAAGTCAGGAGATTATGCCAAAATCTTGACAGAAAAGGGCATTTTCGAGGAGAGACTTGAACTGAAAAAGAAGTGGTATCACTCAAGTGTTCTGAGAGGCAATTTCAAGCACAAAGGGCAATCAAGGAGAAAAAAAAGTTATTTGAGTAGATAAGAAACTAAATACATTCATAAATATTATATTGTAGCTGTCCACACCAAGAAGGTAGCAGAGATTTACCAACAGAGTGCTTTCGATAATGACTGGGTATGGAATAAAAAGCTATCTACTCTACAACCAGATTTTCTTTGTGTAGATTCCTTGAGATTTAAGTTGTTCTGCCAAATTCACCTATTGCTGCTGATTCTCCTAAGAAAGACTCATTTGTATTATCCTGTAGAAGTGATGGATTTCAAATAACATAACAGTCTCAGTGAGGAATTGCTATCTGCCATTCCCTTTCTTTCCTAAATACAAAATAGAATATCTTTTCTGTACAGAGGTAAGAAATTCCTGATCATAGTAATTTAAAAAAATGTCAACCAAAAGTTATTGTCTTTTGCCTTCACTTAAAAGGAACTTGTTCATTTCCAACAACTATTTCAGTGTTAGACACCATTTAGTAACAAAAACAATACAAAATGTTCAAAAAATTATTTTCACTCCTTAAGTCAAACATGGAAATAAAAAAATTGTGCACAAAGTGTCACTGCACTAACTTTTCCTTGGTAACACACTGCATATTAAAATCTGCCAAAGTTATAACAACTATTCTATGAAAACAGTTTGGGCAGCTGCTGATTTATTACTTTCATGGTGTGCATCTTACAGCTTGACTTGCTAGGTCACCGAGGTGTGTACAGCAATAACAAGACCTTTGAATGTGCAGTAAAAGGAATACGTAGAATACAGTATAAGCGATAAATGTGGAGTTCATGAAACTCACCTTCTGCACAGTAGCCCATGCACCCTTGAGTAGGTTGCAGGAGATAAACAAGGAACTCCCCACAGTGTCTAACTGAGATGGGGATTTGGAAGAGGCAACAGTCTTTAGTGCTTCCAGAAAAGAATTGCCAGGTTGCGCAGGCAGTCAGTGCCTTTCTTTCTCCAGGACGTGGGAGAGAATCTGACTGAAGGGAGAGCCAGATTGGGGCTTGTGTTCCACATTTGTTCATCTGTGGAAAAATAGTATTCAAAATTCAGGAGTAGAGCACTAAACACTATACTTCTTCCAATGAGTTGTGGAAGCAGGCAAGACAGAAGGGGCTGACCTCCAAACGACATTCCCTTGTCAGCTCTGACCAGTGATTCAGCTTTTGCCAGTTAGGTTCAAGCAAAAATTGGATCTGTGGTGGTCTAGCTCTAGCAACATCAGAATGGAATTCTCCTTAGGAGCCCAGTTCAATCAGTTAACAATGAAAAAGCTCTCTGTTTCTCAAAGGCAATCATGCCCTCTCTTCAGTAAACTCTATACATCAGGGGTGTCAAACTGCCGGCCCACAGTCAGACACGTCACTAGGAAACCATGCCCACCCCATTGCCGGCAATGGGGAAAAAGCTCAGATACGTAGCGCGACGTCACGTGATGTTACAAGTTTCACATGTCTGCTATACATGTTTCAAAACAACAGCAACAATGTGAAGAAACCTTTAATGCGGAAAAACTTTTAAACCACAAAAAGGCACACTTATCAAGCCTGTTCTACATTGCTGATATTTCAACACTTTACTAATGCAATATACGGTTGCCTTGACTATAACATGGTTTCAGTGTTGTAAAACTGTATTATTTCTTTTAGTGAGCAAGTATTACTTGTCTTAAATTAGACACTAAAATTCTGTATATAAAATATCGTAAATGATTCCAGCCAGACAACTGGATTAATTAATTTTAAATGTTTTTCAGCTTGTTACCATAATGTAAGATGGCTACTGCTCTAGTTATTTTTCCTCTTTATTTATAGAACACATTTACTCTTATTTTTTGCCTTTTAAAATGATAATCTAAACCATGTTTTCTATGATCCCAGATTAGCCACCCTGTCCTTTATTCATTTAGCTTCTTGTCAATATCAGAATCAATGATAAAATATTATATCAGATTAATGTGATTTCTCAATTGTTTGCTGTAGGCAACAGCAACATCTCAGGAAAGATTTGGGAAAAATGGATTAAAAATTTCTTCTCAAATAATGAAATATTACTATTACTCCCTATAAATAGCTATGACTGATATTGGTTAAAGATTCCTTTAACCTTATATACTGAAAGTTTCTGCAACAGCTAGAAACTTGCACTTTTGGGAAGAAAAGGCTAGAAATCCAATATCAAAATTAGGTAAGATAATTTTGCTACATTCAAATCTACCCTCAGCTCCAGTAGCATGTTGAACAACTCTGGGCTTTATTCTTCATTTTTTCAACCCAGCTTACTTCACAGAATTGTTGTATGGGGGAAAAAGTGTGCTGTCTTGAGCTCCTGGAGAAAATGTGGGTTATACAAGCCATGATTAAGTACCTCTTAGCTTGCTATGATAAGTGAATCCTGCCTCTGTGATGTTTCCTGTCTTCATGAATGACATCTCATTGGAATCTATGCTGCTTTTTGAAAGAAAAATGTTCTGTAAGACCCACACAGCAAATTTTTACCATATCTATTTTACTGCTGTAATCAGTTACACTTGAGCCACTGCTAACTTCTGAGGCATTCAGTCTTTGTGAATAATAATCTTACGCTAGAAAAGAAGATTCTATTGTTTGATGAATATTTCTTCTCAAAAGATGTATAGAAAGTTTCAAACGAGCTTGAAAAAAACCCTGACTAATGGGTTAAAAAAGAAAAGTAAAAAAAATTCTAGCACAAAGTGGGATATATATGGTCTTCTCAGAGCAAAATATACACATGAAAACAGATGGAAGTCGCTCATTTTCAGCTTTCAAAAACTGATTATCAAATATTTCTAGAGTTAACAGTTATCATTGCAAATATAGATAAATAAAATGATGCCCAACTACAATGAAAACAATGAATTTGAGTTCTGTGTAATGTTTGAAAAGAATACAACAGAAGTTATCTTTCATTTGTGCAATTTTGCCGGAGTTCTTAAGGAGTTGCAGCAGCTCTTTTGTAGAGAAAAATAATGGCTCTTGTATATGACAACAGGGTTGGACTGGGGTCTCCTGTAAGTTATGTTTACTTCACTGTAATTCTGTCAGCTAAATGGCATACCAAGAAAGACAAACATTAGTTCATACACACACTGAAAGGCTCCCTGAGCACTGAGAATAAGGAGTTAGGCAAAAATAAATTAATATCTAACAATTTGACATGGTAAATTAATTTCTCGTTATGGCCTTGTTTGAAAAGCAAACCTATTGTTTGACGTTGATGATGCTATAATATTTATTTTAATGGGAAATGGCAAATGTCATTTAAGATTCACGGAGTATTTCTGTGGAAGAGTTTTAGGTCATGAAATATAAACCTTCTCAATATGCTTCATCCATTGGCTCTTGGTGCTGTTGGTATTTAAATATGTCTTTCCTTTTTTACATTTGTTCGTTATCAGTGTGGGGCTTTTGCTATGATGATCCCGCCACTCAAAAATCCCCCACCCTTTTCCAGAAGGAACAATGCTGTTGTCTGTTTTAATGCAATGTGCATAAAATGCATTATGTGCAAAAGGAACCTGAGGTGGTTTAGAATACAAAAACAATTAATTTAACAATTAATAATTCATTATCTCTGTATGCATTTTCTTACAGGTTTGTACTTTCTAGCGCTAAGTGGTGTAATAATCTATGATGGGATGGAAAATGTTCTAATCCTTGATTCGATCTAGTCTGATCCTTGCCTGCCACCTGAGTAGTCTTCTTGTGCCAGGAAAAACATTGTGTACCTCCGGCCCAGAAAATGCTGTATATAATTGTGACTAGATCATAATTGTGACTAGAACTTCTGTCCCTAAGCAATGTGGCCTTTAAGTGAATCAAGCCTGATTTAATGATCTTTTTTTTTTTTTTTTGGAGTTGAATGACTCTGGCTCCCCCAATTGGCTTTACATATTGGAATCCCTTTAGGAAGGTCACACAAGACTGCAGCTGTTGTAAAATACATGCTGGTTGACAAGGGCTTAAATTTTGATTGCATGACTGCAGGGATGCTGTGATGATCATAAGTGCGATGACCAGACATAAGTCACTTTTATCAGCACTGTTGTACCTTTGAATGGTCATTAAACAAATGACCATAAATTGAGGATTACCTGTATGCAGATGATACATACAGTTCTGCTTTTACTCCCAAACACTCTAGTCAGGACTACCTTTGAAGAGTCTAGAACAGGGGTGGGCAACCTTGCCTCTTTTATGACTCGTGGACTTCAACTCCCAGAATTCCTGAGCCAGCATGGCTGGTCTAGAAGCCTATATTAGCTCAGACTATGGCAGCAAGAATACGGCAGTAGAAATGTCATTAGCTTTTATTTCGATTTTTACCTCCTGGCTTTTGATCTGCCTCTTTATTTTCTCATGTTTTAAGCTTTTGAGAATTTTTTTTTACTCATACGCTTTTTTTTTTTTTAAAAAAAAAATCCAAATCAAATTCTTCTTATTTTTTTAAAGACAAGCAAAGAATAAAAATGGTTTTAATACCCCACTTGGTAAAAGTTCACCACTTTTAATGTCATCATTTTGTTTCCCCAATCACTTTCAGGAAAGTGCATCAGCTATATCTCTGGAAATCAAATATACGATTCTGTTAAAGGAAGAATGTATTTCGCGCTGATTTTGAGGGCTTCTTTAAATATATATTCAACTTATTGCATTAAAATCAGTGGAATTTTTAAGTGTTCATCATTAACTTAGACCATGTTCTAAATCAGCGGTTCTCAACCTTTGTGTGACGGCGACCCCCGCCACACGGACGTGCCATGCATGCGCGGCGCGGCGCGCATGCGCCCCCATGCGCGATGCGCCCCCATGCGCGGCATGCATGCGCGGTGGCGCCCCCTGAGGGGAAAAATGGCAGATCGCGTTGTTTGGCGACCCCTGTAAAATGGTCGTTCGACCCCAAATGGGGTCGCGACCCATAGGTTGAGAACCGCTGTTCTAAATAAAGATAGATAGAAAATTGGATTGAGTATTCTAATGCAGTGGTTCTCAACCTTTCTAATGCCGCGACCCCATAATACAGTTCCCCATGTTGTGGTGACCCCCAACCACTTATACATCACCGAGTGCCAGGGGCGTGGCCAAAGAAAAGGGGGGAAAATGGTGGATAGCCTTGTTTGGCGGCCCCCGTGAAATGGTCGTTCGACCCTAAATGGGGTCCCGACCCACAGGTTGAGAACCACTGTTCTAATGTATCAAACTGGTCTGTGGCTATAGTTTCCCTAATAATAATAATAATAATAATAATAATAATAATAATAATAAAAAATAAAGTTGGAAGGGATCTTGGAGGTCATCAAGTCCAACCCCCTGCTCAGGCAGGAAACCCTATACCATTTCGGACAAATGGCTGTCCAGTCTCTTCTTAAAAACTTCCAGTGTTGGAGCATTCACCACTTCTGGAGGCAGGTTGTTCCACTGGTTAATTGTTCTGTCAGGAAGTTTCTAGATTGCTTCTCTCCTTGATTAGTTTCCATCCATTGCTTCTTGTCCTGCCTTCAGATGCTTTGGAGAATAGCTTGACTCCCTCTTCTTTGTGGCAGCTCCTGAGATATTGGAACACTGCTATCATGTCCCCCCTCGTCCTTCTCTTCATTAAACTAGACATACCCATTTCCAGCAACCGTTCCTTATATATTTTAGCCTCCAGTCCCCTAATCATCTTTGTTGCTCTTCTCTGTATTCTTTCTAGAGTCTCACATCTTTTTTACATCGTGGTGACCAAAACTGAATGCAGTATTCCAAGTGTGGCCTTACCAAGGCATTGTAAAGTGGTATTAATACTTCATGTGATCTTGATTCTATCCTTCTGTTAATGCAGCCCAGCACTGTGTTGGCTTTTTTGGTAGCTGCAGCACACTGCTTGTCAGAAAGTCGCAAAAGGTGATCACATGACTCAGGGAACATAGCAAAGCTCATAAATAGGAACCAGTTGCCAAACATCTGAATTTTGATCACGTGATCATGCGGATGCTACAAAGGTCATAAGTGTGAAAAACAGTCATAAGTCACTTTTTTCAGTGCCGTTGCAACTTTGAATGGTCACTGAATGAACTGTTGTAAGTAAAGGACTACCTGTAATAATTTTGTTTAACAAACCTTTGTTGAAGCATTTTCTCTCCAGAGATCAGCAGGGTCCAACTCTGCTGGCCTATTGTGAGGCACTAAAGACCTAGTCCTGGACCTGGTATCCTAAGTGTACAAAAGCTGTACTAATACACTGTAGTAAGTGTATTAAAAAGCTGTAATCCTAGTGATATTAGTGTTGTTGACTGTGTAGTTTTTCTTGACTGCTATGGATTTTAATTTTTGCATTTAATTTTTGCATCTGTGCTATTGTTGATATCCTGTTTGTTCTTGTTTGCCACCCAGAATCCCTTGTTGAGATGGGTGGCTTTACAAATCAATTACATAAATAAAAAATAAATTAGTTTCTAATATTAGAAGCTAATGTGTATTTAGCTAAAATTCAGCTAAAATGTTTTTAATGGAATCTAAAATCCCATTGTCTAGCCTATTTCTCACTGTTCATTTTCATATTTTGCTGATATGCTTAATCTAGGCAGCATTACTGTAGTATAGATATATACCACTCATAGTTAATCTATCCAATTATTTGATGGACAAATATCACATTTTTTTTAAAAAAGTGGAAGAGCTGCCCATTTCAATTAAATGATAAACATACTAGCATTTGAGTTATCTACTACATTTGACTTATCTATTTTATCCTGTTTATTCAGGATTTAGATAATCAAATGACTTATAGGCTACTGTTGATTGAATATTCACGGATTGAATTTCCTAATCATATGGGGAGAAATCATGCACTGGTTTATTTATGGTCTGCGTAGATACTGTATGTTATTAAATATAAGTAAAAGTTCATGTGTGAATCTCTCACTTACATTTATTTTCCTGGTTGATAGTGACAGGCTGTTTAGAGCCTCACATATTAAATGTTCCATTTAAATTAACTGAAAAGTAAAAAATATCTCAGTTTTGGTATCACATGTCCTGAGCATATGCCATATCGGTTAATGAAAGTTTCAATATATTTCATTCATTTAGTTTTCCTGTAAATGTTAGTGAAATCATGATGATGATCATCATCATCATTTTAGCCATTGTCTATCCACTGCAGGATGAAGGCCTCTTCTGCATGTTTCCAACCAATACATTCCTGAGCTTCCTTTTGCCAATTGGGCCCTCAATACTTATCCATCTTGTTTTAGGTCTCTTTCGTGGATGCTTTTTATCAAGTGGGATCCATTCTATGACTGCCTTGGTCCACCTGCCATCGGTCCTTCATGCTATGGGACCAGCCCATTTACATTTCAATTCCTAGTTCATATTAATACATATTGAAATATGAGGTTGCAAAGTTTGAAAAGGCTTGAAAATGTATGGCAGATTTCACATCTGGAGTAGTTGATTAATATAATTTAAATGAGATGTTATTAACTCTGCTGCATATATTTGGTTCAGCTCTAATGGATTTACTCTTATTGAGTTAAGTAGCAATTAGCAACTAAAATACATACATTTTTTTCTGATAACACATAGATCCTAATGCCATTGCACCACAAGGTATTTCTGAATGAAGAAAGATTCTTAATAGTAGAAGTGAAACAATCACTGCATTCACACTGCCTTTAATATAGTCACTGAGAGTAAAAAAATAAATATGAAAAAATAAATATGAAATATTTATAAACATAAAACAATCATGAATGCATCAGACAGAGATCATGTGTATGTCATGAGTAAGCAAGCTTATATACACGTTCTTATGACATATCTGAAATCATATGAAGCCCAGTTCATACAGTATATCTGTACATTTGTATATGTAATATTTAAATAAGTGGAAACCCATCTGGATCACATAGTAGCCTATATATCTTGTTGCAAAGAATCATAACAGGAATCACAGTTAGTAAGTATATAAATCACCTTTTACTCTCCAGCAGTGCTTCCATTTACTAACAAATTGTGGTCTTTGTTAATCATAGGGATAACTGGTTAACTATACCTTGAAATATAGTGGGATATACACACAGTCAACAAATTGATAGTGTTAATCAGGCCATTTTGATCTTTTCTAGAAGGAAGCTATTAAATGTTAGATTAGAGTTTAAATATTTTTGAGGTCACAAGAGCTACGCAGATGGATCCAAATTCAGAGTGACTGCTTTTTAAATAAGCTTTATTGTTTTATTTTTTTTTTAATCAGAACTTCCTTATCTCAGTTTGAATCCTATTTTAATGTTGTGGTTTAAATGAAGACATTTTTTAAGTGAGGTGGTGCTTTGAATTAGAAAGTTATTATTTCTTTTGAATTACAAAGTTATCTATAAAAGAAGCAAAGTAATATATTATTTATTTTGAATCAAGAACTTATCCATCAAAGAAGCAAAACCTCAAAGGTGCTATAACCTTTAAGTCACTGATCAGAGCTACTGAAGATTTTCCGTCAAGCAAATGCCCAATATATTTTGAATTACCTATTTCCCAGCAGCAGATAATGCATTATTTAAAAACTTCCTGTAAAAAAAAAATGAAAATAAAAAATAGGTTCTTGAATTGCTTCACACTTGCCACTTAATCCAACCACATATTTCATATGACTCAAAACATGTCAGCAGTGGCTTTGAGCTATAATACAGTAGAAGTGTTGAACTATTAATAATATTTCAGCCTGTGAGATGAATTTTTTGAGCTTCAGAAAGCATGAGGTGAATTCATTTGCATATAAAAAGAAATAAATTTGATTAGATCTGTATATCAAGCTGCTCCCTGGATGAGGAAATTCCTTTGTGCTCCTAATCATACATTGTTCTCTTTTAATGTACCTTACCCACTAATTAAGATAGAAGAGTGCATCTGAGGCAAGATGGTGCCACTCAAGTACTCAAAAAATCAGTTGTTTGAGGGTCTGTTAACGCAGAAATCCTAAATATTATAGGAGAGGATTAAGGATTCTGGGAGTTGATGGGCATGTTTGCAGGGCTGCAAGCTCAAATGTTTGGGAGAACCTGGGTTTATGAAAGACTTATTGAGAGAGCACATTTCATTCCATTTCATTTTATCTCACTTACTTCGATACACCTAGTTGGCATTTCTGCAGGCTTGTTTTCAATCATGAAGCGGTACCAGCCTTGTGGAAGGGAATGATCACAAATCATGTCCTGAATGGCTTTTTCCTGCAATTCCAGAGAATCAAAATTGATGCTACGATAGGCATGATGGAGAATACGATGTCCTTCTGGAAGGCATTCTGGAGCTAAGGGCAGAAAAGGAAGAGAATAGAAGTATCATAACTGTCAATAAGAATCAATACATTTATCGTATCTGTAGCTTTATGCTCACATTAAATCACAGCTCAGTATGAATGTTTGCACTCATTTTTCATATTCCAAAATAGGGATGGTTGAAAATTTCATTCAGTTTGATTTTTTACAAAAAAAATTCCAACGGGTATATGTTTCTTCTTTCAAGGAATAGAAAGAATCGGTGATTTTTTTTTAATGAATATATGAATTGAAGGGAGAAACAAAAAGGAAAGATGACTCCATCTTAAGAGTTTGGAGGACCTGAAACTTCAAGTGGAGCCACTCTTTAATTTTTTAAATAAGTTTCATTCAATGGAACGGAAAATATAAATACTTTTCAAAGACAAGACAAATTCTGTAAAATTTTCAGTTATGACATCTGAGGAATTTGAACCTCCATATTTATTAGGGTTCTCTAGGAGTCTGACTCCACTTTCATTGTACAATCATTTCTCAAACTAATCTGGGGTCTCCCTTGGTTCCAATATGAAAGCTCTGCTTGCAGGTCCCATGAGGCATGTCAGTCACCACTTTCTATTGTTGTTGTTAATTGCGAAGTCGTGTCCGACCCATCGCGACCCCATGGACAACGTTCCTCCAGGTCTTCCTGTCCTCTACCATCTTCTGGAGTCCATTTAAGTTCACACCTACTGCTTCAGTGACTCCATCCAGCCATCTCATTCTCTGTCGTCCCTTCTTCTATTGCCCTCAATCTTTCCCAGCATTAGGCCCTTCTCCAGTGAGTCCTTCCTTCTCATTAGGTGGCCAAAGTATTTGAGTTTCAACTTCAGGATCTGGCCTTCTAAAGAGCAGTCAGGGTTGATCTCGTCTAGGACTGACCGGTTTGAACGCCTTGCAGTCCAAGGGACTCGCAGGAGTCTTCTCCAGCACCATAGTTCAAAGGCCTCAATTCTTTGGCGCTCAGCCTTTCTTATGGTCCAACTTTCACAGCCATACATTGCAACTGGGAAAACATGGCCTGGACTATACGCACTTTTGTTGGCAGGGTGATGTCTCTGCTTTTTAGAATGCTGTCTAGATTTGCCATAGCTTTCCTCACCAGGAGCAAGCGTCTTTTAATTTCTTGGCTGCAGTCCCCATCTGAGGTGATCTTTGAGCCCAGAGAAATAAAATCTGTCACTACCTCCATTTCTTCCCCATCTATTTGCCAGGAATTGAGAGGGCCGGATGCCATGATTTTGGTTTTCTTAATGTTGAGTTTCAAGCCAACTTTTGCACTCTCCTTCTTCACCAGCATCAAGAGGCTCTTTATTCCTCTTCACTTTCTGCCATTAGAGTGGTATCATCTGCATATCTTAGGTTGTTGATATTTCTCCCGGCAATCTTAATTCCAACTTTTGATTCATCTAGCCCTGCCTTTCTCATGATGTGCTCTGCATATAAGTTAAATAGGCAGGGCTACAGTATACAGCCTTGCCGGACTCCTTTTCCAATTTTGAACCAATCAGTGGTTCCGTGTCCAGTTCTCACTGTTGCTTCTTGACCCGCATATAAGTTTCTCAAGAGACAAATGAAATGGTCTGGTACTCCCATCTCTTTAAGAACTTGCCACAATTTGTTGTGATCCACACAATCAAAGGCTTTAGCATAGTCAATGAAGCAGAAGTAGATGTTTTTCTGGAACTCCCTAGCTTTCTCCATGATCCAGTGTATGTTGGCAATTTGATCTCTAGTTCCTCTGCCTCTTCGAAATCCTGCCTGTACTTCTGGTATTTCTCGATCTACATACTGCTGGAGTCTAGCTTGTAGGATTTTAAGCATAACTTTACTAGCATGTGAAATGAGTGCAATGTTGCGATAGTTTGAACATTCTTTGGCGTTGCCTTTTTTTGGAATTGGAATGTAAACTGACCTTTTCCAATCCTGTGGCTACTGTTGAGTTTTCCAAATTTGCTGGTAAATTGAGTGTAGCACTTTTACTGCATCGTCTTTTAAGATTTTGAATAGCTCAGCTGGAATACTGTCACCTCCACTAGCTTTGTTGTTGCTCAGATTTTCTAAGGCCCATTTCACTTCACATTCTAGGATGTCTGGTTCGAGGTCAGTGACCATCTCATTGTGGTTATCTGGGATGTTAAGCTCATTCTTGTACAGTTCTTCTGTCTAGTTTTGCCATCTCTTCTTAATCTCTTCTGCCTCTGTTAGGTCTCTGCCATTTTGGTCCTTTATCATGCCCATCTTTGCATGAAACATTCCCTTCATATCTCCAATTTTCTTGAAGAGATCTCTGGTCCTCCCTATTCTGTTGTTTTCTTCTATTTCTTTGCACTGTTCATTTAAGAAGGCATTCTTATCTCTTCTAGCTATTCTCTGGAATTCTGCATTCAATTGGGTGTATCTTTTTCTTTCTCCCTGGCCTTTCGCTTCCCTTCTTTCCTCAGCTATTTGCAAAGCTTCCTCAGACAGCCCTTTTGCTTTCTTGCATTTCTTTTTCTTTGGGATGGTTTTAGTTGCTACCTCTTGTACAATATTGCAAACTTCCATCCATAGTTCTTCAGGCACTCTGTCTATCAGATCTAATTCCTTAAATATATTTGTCACCTCTACTGTATATTCATCAGGAATATGATTTAGTTCATACCTGAGTGGCCTAGTGCTTTTCCCTACTTTTTTCAATTTAAGCCTAAATTTTGCAACGAGAAGCTCATGATCTGAGCCACAGTCAGCTCCTGGTCTTGTTTTTACTGACTGTAAAGAGCTTCTCCATCTTTGGCTGCAGAGCACATAGTCAATCTGATTTCTATGTTGACCGTCTGGTGATGTCCATGTGTAGAGCCGTCTCTTGGGTTGTTGGAAAAGAGTGTTTGTTATGACCATCGTATTCTCTTGACAAAATTCTATTAGCCTGTGCCCTGCTTCATTTTGTATTCCAAGGCCAAACTTGCCTGTTATTCCTGTTATCTTTTGGCTTCCTACCTTAGCATTCCAATCCCCCATGATGATAAGGACATCATTTTTGGGTGTTAATTCTATAAGGTGCTGTAGGGCTTCATAAAACTGGTCAATTTCATCCTCTTCAGCACCAGTGGTTGGGGCATAGATTTGGACTATTGTGATATTGAATGGTTTGCCTATTAGCTTGTGCCCCCCAAAAAATCTCAAAACACTGAAAAGTTCTAGCGATTGAAGAAAACAAACAAATATTTTTCAAAGGGCAATAAAACTTTGTAAATGGTAGATTCCAATGTAGTAGGATAGTTAAGATCTTGAACTAGGACCACTTTGTGTTACTGCACGATTTTTGGCTAGTCACTCTCTCTCAGATCAGCCTACCTCACAGGACTGTTGTGGTAGGGAAAAATAGGAGGCAGCACTATACATAGTGCCTGGTGCAGGATATATGCTGCCTTTAGCTCTAGTGTACCCGAATGAAATGTGCCATATAAATCTAAAGAATCATCATGATCTTTTATTCTTTTTTTCCCTTGTGGAATCCTAATCTTTCACCATTATGTGTTGAAAATAGCAACTTTGATATTGCTGTTATGGATAAATGATAAACCTGTTTGCTACCTTTTTTTTAGCTTTGAGGTACACTAGATATAATGTAAGAGAAAGTACAACTGCCTAAATGAATTGTGACAAATAAAGATAATAAATGATATTAATTCAATTATGTTCTTGATGGTAAACAATCTCCTCCTCCTCCTCCCTCATTGATTCCTAAACTTTAATCACTATATTAAACAACGTCATACTTTCCATGCTGAGAATGCCTTTTACAACATGCCAAAACAGAAGCATGAGAATCCCATTGGATCTCTCCCTCTCTCTCCCTCCCTCTCTCTGCTGCACCTTCATGGATGCCACTAGATTTAAATGTATGATAAGCAGCAGGTTCTTTTCTGAATCTAAAGGCTGTTCTGTTTTGTTTGTTTTTAAGAAACATAACTGACACAAGATGGACCAGGCTTGTTTCATATAAATTCTGAAAATTGCTAGGGGACTGCTTTAAAATAGGCCTTTTGTTGATCAAAAACAAGTCTAAGAAATGCTGATTTCAGGCATATTTTCTATGATGCAACATAAACACCACAAGGCATTTTCTTGATATATTATATAAAAGAGAAAGGGAAAAAATGAGCTGTGAAAACAATGTATATGATTAAATGTATATAGCTAATGTGAGACAGAAAGACTAAATCATGCTTGTGCAGAGAATCGTGCTTCTTCCGAAGTCTGCTTACTATAGCATACTTACTATAGGAAGATGGAAGATAGAATCATGAAGCAAAAACACAGCGAATTAAAGGATTCCTCTAGTGCCTGAACTGTTTGGAGGCTAAGAATTCACCTAAAATTTAAATCTGAAATAGTCTGCGACACCACAAAAACAGAATGCAAGCAGTACTCTCCTAAAGTGATTCAAACCAAATTAGGGCCATCTAGGAGGTCTCACAAATTATTCAATACTTTTGAACATTGCAGAGAGGCAAATGCTACATCTGCTAAAAGCAATACTGATCTTTTTTTGTTGCTGTTGTTATTTTTTCAGAAGACTGTCAGATCTGTAGTGGAATTTAACCAGTCAACCAATAGGCAGGTAGGTAGGTAGGTAGGTAGGTAAGTAGGTGGGTGTGGTTTGTGGAAGCAACGGTACCAGAATCTCTCACAACCAAAAGGGAATTGAAAGGCAAGAGAACAGATCAGGATCAGATGAAAGATAACAGTCCCACAGGAAACCCACAGATCCAGTTGGAGACACAGATTTTCCAATGTCAAATGCATTCATTCAGGTAACTTGTCCCAAGTATATCAATACAATTTACTATTTCCATTGTTTCCTTGATTTTCCTTGTTTCTAGGTGATATTTCTAGGTGGTCCTCTTATTTTTCAACTTTTCTTTCATCTGTTCTAGCTTGCTTGCATCTTATTTTCAAACCTGATTTTCCATTTTGGTGGTACACCGTTTGCTTTTTTCTTGTTTACTGATTTTGCCTCCCAAGTATTCAGTTATAACAGTTTGTTACTACTAAGGTTATTTACTTTTCAGCTGGATATTCATGCAAGTTTCCCATTCAGACACTAGCCAGGTCCAGCTTTGCTTGACTTATTGAGATCAGCCAAGATTTAACCTGAGCCTGTGACGATGGAGCTATTTTACTTCTTCATTGTTTACAACTGTCTTCTCCAAACTGGAACTCTTCAGATGTAACTGAGTACAACTCCCAACATTTTTAGTCAGATTAATGTATTTCAGTGGCACCATCTTTGAGAATGCTGGCTTATTGATATAAGATGATGATGTATATATAGCTTTTGAAGACGAGTTCCTTGATGTAAATAGCTCTGTAGTTTTCTGTTAGCCTTGTTCATTCCATCATCAAACCATTTACTCAAACCACCTAATCTAATCCAGCCTTGGTTATTTTGTTTTTTTTTTATTGTTAGATGAACAAAAAAGAAGAAAACCTTTCAGATGTTTTGGAATTTACTTCTAGCTTGTGGATTTTGTAATCATAAAATTCATTTTATGAAAAATAAAATAGTTTCCACTCCGTGTCATGTTGCCACCATAGAATGTGAGCTTCTGCCAATATTATGCTCCTTCAACTTCATAATCAAAGAAGAATGCAATTTACATAGTTCCACCCCCATTATAAACTCCCTCCCTCATTCTTATCTAAATGGTTTATCATGGCCAAGGAAAGTACAATTAAAAGAGGGAAGGAGTTTGCTTTTACTATGTAATTTATATAAATGTACTCCTCCAATCCACCAAGCATCCAACCAATAGTTTCTGTCTGCCACTTCTGTATAAAGACTTGACTGCTTTTAAGTTGCAATATTTATGTCCACATGCACTCCGAAGCATGTTTTGGGAATCAGATCTGAAACAGTCTCATTGTTTCCATAGGAACAACAGGGATTGCTGTTAATTAACAAATAAATTTGTAGCAATTTTTCATCATAATAGAGATGTATCCTTGTCGCCAACATGATTAGTATGTAACAAGCTGTTATATGTTGAAAAGCATTACAATTCTAATAGTATTACTGAAATGAAAAAGCAGATTAAAGTTTGATTCAAAACATAAATACTTGAATAGGGAACCCTCTGATGTTTTACATTAATTCTACCATCAAACCACTTAATCTGGAACATTGTACCACAGACAGGACTTTGAAGTGTTTTTAATATTACATGGCTTTGAAAATAAAGGTTAATTCGGTAGCATATTATTCTGGATTTGGAAGAAACGAATAATCTTTTTCATTGTTTCTGTGAAACAAATCAGAAAGTACTGCTCATTTGCATAAAAGTTTATAGCATTATTTAGTTGAAAGGAAGGTCACTTACCATCTTAGGTTTTCCATTAAGTTATAAAAATGCTGCTGTTGCTAAAATGCTGGATAACTGTGCTCCCCATTTAGCTACTGAGAAAATAATTACCTAATCATACATACAAAAACCCCGTCTTCTATTAAGCAATTAATTAATTTTAAAAAACTTGAAACCAACAAGATTATGCAACATCCGTAAGAAAACAACTTTTTCATTAAGACTAATCAAAATCATTCAAATAACGTATAAAGTTTCAGGTTTTTCTGAATCCTTCAATAAGTAAGATTTTTTTAAAAAAAAAACCTAATTAGAGAAAAATAATTCCAAAGATTAGATGTTTTAGCCAGACGCAAATTAAAATCAGATTAAAACTATGCCCTGAATGCAGGAACTTGTGGCAAATTTCATTGATCTCAGATTACATTGCATTTAGGGACAAAAAAAAAATAAAAAATGGCTGTTGATATTGTTAATTCAAGTCTTAAAAAACATCAAATGACATGCAGGAATTGTGAAGTTAATATTGTATTGGAAATATGTAACTGAATTGCAAGGCACAACTGCTCAAATATAGAGAGTAGCAGGCAAGCTGAACTGCACTAATTTGAGTATTAGTTTTTATTGGCTTCCTAATAATAAATACCCATGTAAAGCTGTCATCTGACAAGGCTATCACATTGCTAATAAAAAATGGCCATATGGTTATTTCTTGTAATACTTAACTAATAAAACTCCTAGCATATTTTAGAACGAGAATTTCTTTTCTGGTTTTATTAGCCTTTGTAGAATTTGGATATCACTATAAATTCTAACTTGTCCACATTGAACAATTTTCATTTTTGTTTTGTTTTTTTCCTAGGAAAGGATTTTTAAATTCTAAACATTTTGCACAGAAACTTTAAATTAATGAAGGTGCCTTTGAAGACTTCTGAGCAATCAATGAGAAGAAAATTATAATTATGGTTATTGATTGGCTTTTTTCCTTTTTTGCATCTCTCAGATTGAAGCAATGTGACAAAATGCACGAGCTCTTACAACCTAATTTCAGCTAAAGATATAACCTCCAAATGATTTTTTCTGTGAAGATCAGGAATGTTATAAATGTAAATGCCTTGATTTTTTAAAATATATGAGTCTGTATTCAGATTAAATTTTGATTTCCACAGCTTCCCCTTCCAAGAATTCCTCTTTTCCTTAGAGAATCCATAATGCAATTTAATTACAGCCAGAATGAACATACTTCTGTCATACTCTTCCTAAAATTGGTAACTGATTTTTGTCAATATCCCCTTCACTATAACTCCCTCAGTCTCATTTATGCCACCAGTACATAAATAAATAAATAGAAACAGTGAAAAGCAAATTTAGAGAAATTCCCTCCCATTTGCCCTGCTCAGACTTGCTTCCCATATTGACTTGTGAGATTAAAACATGTGTTTTATTTCTGTCAGTACAAGGAAATATTACTCTGCTGTATGTCAAATTCAAAAATTGCTCAGTATTTTGAGCTAATTCCACTTTAGGTTCACTCTGGCAAACCAAAGCAGTGCAAAATGGTGAGGGACCCATATAGTAACAGCAATTACTGGGATGGTTATTGGATCTTCTAGCCTGAGTTGACTGATATTATGGCATCTCCACCACTGAACAGATTGCTGATGAGAAGTGTGTCTGTGGATGATAGGGATGAAGTATAATCTAATGGAACATTGGTTCTAATATAAGACCGAGGGAACTAACCAGCTCAGGAAGTAGATTAAAAGACAGTATACTGTTATTGCATTTGTTATTATTCTATTTCTGTTGGTTGCTAGAAGGAAAGATATGTTGGATTTTTTTCAAAAAAAAAAATGCCTCATGTGCTAAAACAGCTAGGCTAGACCTCTGTATACAGAGCCCTGACTTGAGAGAGAAGAGGAATAATTTGCTACTCTGCCTCAGGCAGAGAACTGTCTAAGGCAGTCTTAGTCAGGCCTTGGAATTCATGTAATAGTGATGTTTTCACTCCATAGTTTTAATATTCTGGCAAATGCAGTACTTTGGGCATGGGAATTGGTTAAAAATGACTATGGGATATGTAAGAACAAATCTATTAAGAAAAATACAAACTTTATTGGGAGAATTGAGGAAAAAGGATTCTTTTTCAGGGGTCAAGGAATATTTTTGAGGAATATAGTCACTTTGGGGGAAATATTCTCTTTATAAATTGGATTGGGAATTGGATTTTGTGCATGCAAATCGTACATATTTTATACATGCATGAAAGGTAAATGGAACTTTACATATATGCAAAAGCGTATAGTGCACAAATAAATTTGGTCTATTGCATCCAAAGGACTCTAAACTCAGCTTTATTAAATCAAAGGCTTAGTTATTATTCACCAACACTTGCTGTGGTCTCTCTTCAGACATCCCAGGCTTGGAAACTTATTAAAACTGTGTAATTTAATAACAGAGGTTCAGCACAATTTGTATGGAATAATTCATTCTTCTTGGGGCAAGGTGTTTCTTAAATTTAAATCCTGTCCCTAATACTTCCTTGCCTATTGCTTAAATATGTAGCAGGTTCTAGGCTGAGTATCAGAATTGTAAGAAACTGGAAGCAGGCAACTTGCTTGTTATCAAGATAAAATGTTTATTCTTAAATATGTGTCAGTCTATGACAAGTTAGGGAACAGAGTCAGCTAAGCTAATTCTAGTTTATTATAAAGCTACATTGACAGAATCTTGCAAGCCTGAAAGTACATTTGTCCCCCATTTCTTTTACAGTCCAAGTAAACAGGGAAGATCTCCTCTGAGCATCTTGCTGTGCCCACTGTCCACCTGTGGACTATGCTGCCTCTTGCCTGACCATTCCCTTGGCAACGTCTCTTTGTCCAATCTCCTAAGGTTATTTCAACATACCATTACATAGGAGAATAAAGCACCAAATTTGTCAATCTTTTTTTTTAACCACTCCCTATCAAGTTGCATTTCCATTATTTGTAAAGCAGTGATTTTGACTAATTTAAATGCTACGCTATACGAATTCTTCATTAAGAAGTATACATAGCTGCCAAATATGGGAAACCTTTGGCCATTTTAATGTGTGCCAATCTGATTAAATGATGCTGAAACCATAACAACATGTCCCAGGTACTGTACCGAAACCCCTTTTCAGACACGCTTTGGAATTTTACAAAGCTCCCCTTTATTTAATTGAAACTTTCTTTTTTATATAGATGTTATTATACGTTTTACAAAAAAATATGAAAACTAACACAAACTAATAAAGAGTGAAAGAAACTAAGAAAAGAAAGAAGAAAAAAGAGAAAAGGTGCAAAGAGAATGGAAAGAAACAGAAAAAAGAACCTTCTGATTCTTTTGTAAGTAGATTTATGATGTTAATTCTTTATGGTCTTTTTTATTAATTATCCAGTTTTTTAATCATCAAAACCACAAATATGTGAGTGTTATTAGAATACTGAGGTGATTTTAAAAAGTACTTAGGGAAAGTAGTATTTTTTGTATGAATTATTAAGGTTCATTTTGCTTCACTGGGAAGAGATATTATTCTCTAATAATTAATTATGGTTTAGTCTCAAATGTGTTCCTACAACTATGAAGATTTATTATCGTCATTCAATTACTTACAAAATCTATTTTCTAACTTATGTTTCATGATTCTGGACTCGTTCTGCTCATTTTATGTCATCAGTGCCCAAGCAATATTGTTAGGTCCAGAATTATTACATTGCAGAATCATGCATGTTCCTCTATGAAGAAAAACTCTGTGATCAGTGGAGGCTTTAGTCAATAAACACAAGTGAAAGGTGAGTTTTGCTTATTCTTTTTTATCTTACAGTACCTTAAGCCACAGATTTTTCCAGTGAGCCCTGCATGGTATGGATCAGATTTGGGATACTGCAAGAGACTAAAACAAAAAAAGGATTGGGTGGGAAGGCGTGGGGAAGGGATCCTTTCATCCTAGTGAAGTCTCTACTGTACTGACTCAGAAGATCCCGATAAAGGGCACAATCAGGTCATGCAGCTTTACTTCTGAGTCTCTCTGCTCAGATGTCTGTGCTACATGGGAAGCCATTCATCATTGCCTTTCAGTCAAGATGCTTTGGGATAGCAGGATAGAGCAGCTATTTTTCTTTAGAACTAATCTGCTGCCATTTGCAGATTTCCCTAGAAATCTGTATATCCATTCTACTGTATATCCATTTACTAGTATAGAGCTGTAACACTATATTATATAGTAGTGATAGCACTTTCTTTGCTAGAACTGAGTCTTTTTGTATCAGTTTTCTGTGGATGTAGTCAGTGGTGGGATTCAAATATGTGGATGCCGCTTCCAGAAGTCCATTCTGGGCCTGAGCAACAAAAAGTTAGCTACCAGTTCTGCTGAACTGGTGCGAACCGGCTGAATTCCACCACTGGATGTGGTATTCCCTTTGAAAAATGTATGAAAAGTGGCCTTCTAAAGCAGCGGTTCTCAGCCTGTGGGCCGCAACCCCTTTGGGGGTTGAACGACCCTTTCACGGGTCGCCTAAGACCATCAGAAAACACATATTTCCGATGCTCTTAGGAACCTGTCTTGCTTTCAACTCCCCCTAAAATTCTTCATTCAGGCAGGCTTCCAGAGTTCGACTGGCAGGATGCAGGTAATCCCTCCATCCTGCCGCCTCCCACGGCACCGTCCCGCTCCGCACCTTATGCCTCAAGCCTCCATGACACAGAACCGCTGGCAGGGTCCCCAATGGCTGCTGACATGCTCCCTGCCGCCGGCGACCATGAAAGCCCTGGCAATTGCTCCAGCCGAAGAAGCGGGTGGCGGGGAGGCTGCCGCAGCGCCGATCTTCTGCGCCCATCAGCTGGTGACCCCCTGAATGTGCGCTTATCAGCTGGGAGGTCTGGCAATGGAGCTGGCCGGCGTGGAGGGCAATGGGGAGTTGGCAGCTCGGCGGGCGGGTTCCCACCTGCCAGCAAATGTTGGGCCCACGGGGCTCAACACAGAGTCGACGGTCCAACGTAACTTCCCTCTTCGGATGAGAAAGAAGGAATCTCTCCCGCCCATGTTCCTTCCCCCCCCCAAGCAACAACAGGAGGTTGCAGACAACTAAGTCAGCCGGTGCAGGAAGCCCTGGAATGGCCAGTCCAGGGTGCCTGGTTGCAGTGCTGGATGTCTTTTGCTCCTCCTAGAAGCCGATGGCAAGAGAAAGAAGTCGTTCAAACTTCAAGCTAGCTACTGGACGCCTATTTGCACTTCCCCCCTTTTTTTGAGTACTTGTCTGCCAACTCATCCCATCTGTAAAAGAAAAAGTCTTCCACCCAAGCATAACTTTTAAGAATTTTAAGGATTTTTGAGAGGAAGAGAGAAATAGAGAGAGGGAGAGAAAGAAGGAAAGAGAAATAGAGAAAGAGAGAGAAAGAGAGAGTGACAGGGAGAGAGGGAGAAAGAGGGGAGGGAGAAAGGGGGAAAGAGAGAGGGAGGGAGAGGGAGAGAAAAAGGAAGAAAGGGAGAAAGAGAAAGGGAGAAAGAAAAGGAGAGGGAGGGAGAGAGATAAAGAAGAAGAGAGGGAGAGAGAAAGGGAGAGAGAAATGGGGGAGAGAAAGAGGGAGAGAGGGAAAGAAAGAGGGAGACAGAGAGAGAGGGAGAGAGAAAAACAGGGAGAGAGAGATTAAATTAGTAACATGATTGTTAAATGAATCTGGTTTCCCCCATTAACGTTGCTTTTCAGAAGGTTGCAAAAGGCGATCACATGACCCTGGAACAATGTGACCTTCATCAATAAGAATCAGTTGCCAAGCATCAAAATGTAAATCATATGACCCTGGGGATGCTGCAACGGTCATAAGTGTGAAAAATGGTCGTAAGTCACTTTTTTCAGTGCCGTTGTAACTTTGAACAGTCACTAAGCAAACTGTTGTAAGTCAAGGACTACCTGTACTTTATCACTTTTTTCGATTTTATTTTGGTCATCATGTTTTTGACACCTCGCTAGGTGACTGGTGGTACTCGAATGTTGCCATATTCTAAAAGTGGTACAATCGGTGAAAATGTTGAAAAGCCTTGCACTAATGGACCAATTATTTCCTTCACTTTTTTCTTGTTTTTTACATGTTGAAAGAAGCTTTTTTTGTTATTTTTGATTTTGGTTGCAAGCCTTAGTTCATTTTGAGCCTTAGCTTTCCTCACTTCATCTTTGCAGGCTCGGGCTATTTGCTGATATTCTGACTTAGTATACGGATTTGTATACTTCTCATTCATGCCATTTTTGTTGGGCTCTTGCAAAGATTGCCCCGAGAATTTCTGATCTGGTGAGAAAGAAGCAATCTCAACCTACGCACTGACGTTGGCTTTTTACGCATACTGTCGCAAAATGTAGCAATGTAGTTTATTGTTGTTATATTAAGACTGTTACCTATGCTATACTATGCTTCAAGGCAAAAATTCATTTATTTGTAATTAAAAATAAATATTTCACAATATATAATTACATATAATGCTTTAATTATGTTCAATTTGTAACAATGAAAATACATCCTGCATATTAGATATTTACATTACAATTCATAACAGTAGCAAAATTACAGTTATAAAATAGCAACGAAAATAATTTTATGGTTGGGGGTCACCACAACATGAGGAACTGTATTAAAGGGTTGCGGCATTAGGAAGGTTGAGAACCACTGTTCTAAAGTATTAGGCTGCTAGCCAAGTCGTGTCTATTTTTTGCAGACAGAATATCCAGGGTTTAAACCCTGACATTTTCGGTTAAAAGAATCAGATAAGCAGACAGTGTGTAAACCATTTGCCTTCCCTGGAAATGAGAAGAACCAACAGAATGACTCCATATAAAGAGCTTCATATATCTCAAGAAAACAAGGAAGAGTGTATAAGAATAATAAGTCATGCATGTATGGTTATATGAGGCTTTATGAAGGAAATCCCTGAGGACTGATAAAAACTACAATCTGAGGGAAAACCTGGGTCTTCAATACACTTTTTCCCTGCCTTCTATTAAACAAAGCAAAATATTAAGCTGAACATGGAAATGCTTTTTGAAACACAGAAATACATAACTATATAAAATATACATAGTATATAAAATACATTCCAAATTACAGGGTTTAAAACAGCAAGTAAATATAAAAGCTATATTTCTGTGTTTCGAAAAGCATTGCCATGTTCAGCTTAATATTTTGCTTTTATTTGTTTAATGGAAGGTAGAGGAAAAGTCTACTGAAAATCCCTCAGATTTTAGTTTTTATCAGTTCTGAAGAATTTGCTTTAGCACTACTAATATTCAACTTTAAATGGTTTGAGAATACAAAATGTAAGCACCAGGGAGAGCATTCTACATTCTATAGCCAGGGTGGCTACTAATAAAAGCTTTTCAGATTCTGTTCATTTAGCCTTACAATAAAGTAGAATTGGTCCAATTGGTTATGTTTCCTGCCTGGTCTACCTGGAAAGACTGATATCTATCATGCAAGCCTTCAAGTACAACTCACCTGCCGTCTACTTTACGGTCTGAGAAACCAGGGAGGGTTCTTTTGACCCTGTTACTGTGCTCACTATACAGCTGTGGGCTATGTCTTCTCTTATCTGACCATTCTCTAGGAAGCCTCTCTTTGACCCTCTCCCAAGGTCTTCCCCATATACCATTATAGGGATCTTAAAGCATAGGGATCTGGTACATATACTGTACATATACAAATATACAAATATTCTATCAGCTAGTGAGATGTCAAAAACATATTCAGAGACTGATGCCATTAGGAAGTGAGATTGGAAAAGGAGTAGACCATCTGTCAACTAGGAAACCACCAGACATGACACGCCCATTGACCTGTTTCAAGCTGCAGAAGAAGAGGGCAGTGAACTGTTAACAGCTGTAGATTGACAAATATGGAACAAGACAATATAAGATAGAAGCAGGGAAAAATAGAATATACTTTATACTGAATTTGAAGAAGAATGTAAAAATTCCCAAATCATTGCACTAATTTTTATGAAAAGTTTTGCTTAAGAGACCGATACTTGAACAGAAAAATGCCAAATGAATAGGCAGATTTCAGAAAAGCTGGATGAACATGAGACCAACATAATATCAAAACTGGAGAGAGGAAAAAGTATATAAGATAATTTGTTTAATTACAGCAAGGATTTTGCATCATGCAAGAAGGTGAAACAATTATGTATATGTCAGAATATCTGATTATCTTTCTGAGAAATCTTTTTTAGTGAATAATAAATTACTGTGAGTCAGGAAAATTAGACTGGTTCAAAAGAGAAAAGTATGAAAAAAGTATCCATATTGTCCCCATTTATGTTTAATTTACACAGTGAATATATTACAAGAATGGCAGGATTGGAAAAGATGCCAGCTGGTATCAGAATTAAAGGTTAACTGTCTGAAACATGCAGACATTGCTATATTATTAGTTAAAAGACAATTTATGGAAACAAAAATAAAATTAAAAAGGTAATGTTAAATATTAAAGGAAAATTAATATAAACCACCATGTGTAGGAATCTCAGAGTTGACTGAGAAGCAATGAAGGTTGTAGATAATTATTGGGGGGGGGCTCAAGAATAAATATATACACTGTGATAGAGAGGAAAAGGGGAGATTAATTCTAGAGAGGAAGACAATAAGAAACTTAATAGCTTATGAAGGATAAGGGTATTCCAGTGACAGTAAAGAACAAAATAGTTAAAGCAGTCATTTTTCAACTCTTAATGTACTGTTGTGAAAGCTGGAGAAAGAATGAGTCTAAGAAGATAGATGCCTTCAAATAATGGATTTGGAGACTGCAATAAGAAACAATCCATCAGTCCTGGACCAAATAAAAACCGACTGCTTTCTTAAAGTGATGATCCATAAGCAGAAACTAACATATACTGAGCAAATTATGGAATAGAAAAACTACTCTGCTTGGCAAGGTTGAGTTAAAAAGAAGGGGAGAAGGAGGAGGAGGAGGAGGAGGTGGTGGTGGTGGTCATCCTTGGAAGAGCTGCAGATTACCAGTGGGACAAATCAAAATAGTGAGCATGTATCTAGTCACTAAGACTCCGTGGCACCTAGATGAGATATTAAGCAAAGACTGTTAGGATTTCTAAAAGAAAATTGTTTCACGTTTTCCTTTGGTGCAAATAAATAGATCATTTTTGGCTTTTTACATGAATAAAGCTCTGTCTATCTTCAAGAAAGCCAAGTGTCTGTTAACAGAAGTTAATTGACAATGCCAATGGTATTAAGATGGTTATGGTCAGAGATTTCTTACATTCCCAGAAACTGTCTCCAGCATAATTGCATTGTCTGCAGCTTCAGTGGAATGTTAGTTTTGCTTGGATTCTCTCTAAATGACCAAACTGATTCTGTAACGAACTGTGTTTGTCATGGCCTCTGCAATCCTAAAACATTAGTTTTTATTAAAAGGCACATTTAGCACAATGCATATTGTTTCTTGAATGTGCCTATACCACGCTGTATCTATCACAAGAGGCCACCAAGATGAAACTCTGGACTGAATGAATAATAGACTGAAGTGTATTTTTTCTGCTATTATGCTTGATTTTGTTAGGAGAATGTTCACTCCTTGGATCAAGAATTTCAACTACAATTCATACCTTTCATATATAATTAAATTAAAAATAATTAAAATTAAATATAATCTAATCATTTTTATCATTAGCTAAAACTCTTTCTTACCATTTTGCTTCAAGTAACATAAAAAGCTATCCCCCCTGCAAATTCATCCTAAAACATTTGCTGTATCTTGTTTATAAAAATCATATTTTTCCATCTATAAGATGCACCCTTGTATAAGACGCCCTGGCATAAGAGTTTCTCCACACCGATCAGCTGTTCGGCAGAGCGCCGGAAGTTTGGCTGGCCAACGATCTTGCCCCTTCCCGTTAGTGGTAAGCTCACAGGGGCTTGGCACCTGCACCAGGCGGCATGACAACCCACACAGGCATGCCCTGTGCTGCGGAGGTTACAATTATTTTTTCCGTGTATAAGACACTGCACCTATATAAGACGCACCTGATTTTTGAACAGGGTGTTTGCAGGAAAAAATAGCTTCTTATACATGGAAAAATACAGTACTTTCTGAAACCTAAAACTATCCCTGTACATTATGATTGACTGTATGATTATGTAAATAAATCATAGTCTCATGTATGCTGGTCCCAGTACCTACATATGTATTTTTCCCACCATACTTTATTTCCTCTAACCTCTGTGAGAAAATCTGGAGGGAAGCTATGTTTCTGTTTTCTTCATTATGATACAAGTCAGGAACATGGTGGCTCACATGGTTAAGATGGTGGGTTGGAGGTTAGCAAGCCTATGTTTGAGATCTGAATGCTGCTGCATGGCAGGTGTGAGCTCCTGTCATTCACTCCAGTTCCTTGACAGGGATATGAAAGGAGCTCCTATGGGTGTCCCCCAGGCAACAGTGATATCACCAGCTATTCCTTTCAACTCAGAAGCATGTTAAACTCTGCCTCCAACATAATCCAACAGGGATTATGATATAGGGGTCCATATGACCCAGGATGCAACTGTAGCTGGACAGCTGTATCAACACTCAAGCAAGCATAATTCTGCTCCCCTTTACTCCTCCTAACTGAATGTAGAAATGTCAGAAAGAACAAGGTGCGGAATATAGAATATTGCTGTCTTCTGTAGCCTTCATGTTTTCTTTAGGAATGCACAAAGCATGAAAATTGGGCAGGTTGTATGTCACATTCCTACAGACCGGCAGTCCTGCTTTTCCTAACACTTTTCAAGTTCCACAAAATTATACAGAGAATAAACATACCATTTTTCTGAATGGCTCTCCTCTTGTTACTTGTCTAAATGTGTCCTAAACGCTTCCCCTTGTGTTTTGGGATAACAATTTCCAAGTGGGAAAGAAGAAATGAATCTAGAGATCTCCCACAGCCATGCCTGGTCTTCAGGCTGATAAATGTCAAAGTAATTTGGCTTCCCTTGTTTATCCTTAACATTGCAATCTAATTCAGAAGTAAACCCAAAATAAAAACCCAGTGCCTACACTTTCCAGATAATTTCATTACGGCTCATATTGATTCATCAGTTTGTCTCATTAATATTAATGACATTCAAATGGCTAGATTCCTGCATGCTGGGATAAGGGTTTACTCTGAGGAATGTAACTCCCTTGGATGAATTAATCTAAATGCACTTCTTTGCAGAGATAGGGTACTGCATTATGCTACTCATTACAGTGATATAAATGTGGGAAGACTGAGCCTCTTACCGACTTGTGCAGTATTTTACTAGATTTAGCCCTATGCTTATGTGGATTTGTGCTACTGAGGGATTATTACAAGTAGCTAATAATTTTCTAGTTAATTTAAATTCTATCTCTATAAACACAAGAATCATTCTACATAAAATTAAGAGTCCAATACTAAACACCAGAATTAGTTTCAGCAGTCCAAGGCATTAAAGTATGTAGCTCTACCACCTCATACCTGTTTCATGACGTTCTCCTAAACCTCGAGTCCTTCAGATGGTCTGGATTTCAAGACTCTGTTGTCTGAAATCTAATATATCATTCAGTTATTGAAGGGTTCTTTATATGTAAAAGCCAATCTCTTTTTACTCAGTTATACCAAAGTATTAGTATAAACTAGGGATGTGTTAACTTCAGCCCCAGGACCTATTTTAAACTTGATATTAAATTGTATGGTTTAATGTAATTGAATGGGGAAATCATTAAATAATAACAAATTGCCACTAATAAAATTATTGTGTTCAAATTTGTTGTCCCTAAATCTTCAAGTACAATAGATTTTTTAATAAATATGCTTTTTATGAATTTATCAAGTAACCTCCAATTAACCATTACATCTTGTGTTAATGAATTTCATATGAACCACGCTGGCATAATTACCACTTGTGCACAATAATATTTGGTGACACAGCACAATATGTGAATTAGGTTCATGGTCTTTAGTTTGGCTCAACCTTTGGCATATTGAAGTAGAGCTGGAAAAGACAAACTATCAGTCAGTGCTGAAAATATTCATTATAAGACAAGTTCTTATAAAGTTTTGTTTCTTTTGAATAACTTCACAAGCTTTCCTTCTTTTTCTGGCCTTTATTAGCACTGTATGATAAGCTGCTGGCTTGTATGATATGTTAATACAATACATCCATTCCATTAACTAAAAGTAAGGAGAAGTAATTCATGTCCATTAATCCTCCTTGGAAATACAGATAATCCTCATTTAATGTCACAACTGAAACTGGCAACTTGGTCATGAAGCAAACTAAATGAAACTACAACTGTGCTTATTATCTTACTTTGCTTTCCTTCACTCTACAGACTTTCAAAAGTCATAAATGCAAGGATTGATCATAAAGTTATTTTTTCGTCATTGTTGCAAGTGCAAATAGTTGCTAAACAAGGCAATTGTAAACAAAAACTACCTTTGTAAGAATAGAAAGATACTTATAACATATATTTTCCATTTATGTTGATTTATTCTGCAAAGAACAATATTATATGAGCCATGCTGCTATAACAATTATACCATTTTTAACACGTAAATATAATAACAACTATAAGGGGCATTGTCTTACCTAAACGCCTTTTCTCAGCATGAAGATGTAGCATCCACTGATGGGTAATCAAAGCTTTCCTGCTCAGTTTAGACTAAGACCAAACTTTAGCCATCCCTCCCTTGGGCCGTCCTTTCCCAGTTTTGACGAGGCGAAGAATTCATGAGATCTGACACAATAGCTCATCCTGTAAGAAATCTGCCTAGACTAACTGTTAAGGGTGGGTGTGGATGCTACATCTTCATGCTGAGAAAAGGCGTTCAGGTAAGACAATGCGCCTTCTCCAGCATGATAGATGTAGCATCCACCAATGGGACATACCAAAGCCACCCATGTCCCTGTCGAGAGGGAAAGTCTAGTCTTGTGATTCGTGTGTAGAAACTACCTGCTGCAAGATCCTTCTCCCGAAGGATGCATCTGTTGCAGCAAACTTATCAAGCTTGTAATGCCTTATAAATGAAGAGGGGGAAGACCAGGTAGCTGCCCTACAAATCTCCTCAACCGAAGCCTGGGTAGACCAGACTGCAGATGTGGCCGTGCTACACGTTGAGTGAGCTGTGATGTTGGCAGGAACCGGAAGGGACTGAGCCTTGTATGCATAGGAGATGCACACGCCAATCCATCTTCCAATGGTTGAAGATGACACCTTCAGACCCATGGAAGAAGGTTGGAATGACACGAACAGTGCCTCCGTCCTGCAAAATGTTGCAGTTCATTTCACATAGTGCTGCAAAGCCCTGCGCACGTCTAATGTGTGCCACAACCTTTCCAAGTGATGAGACGGACGAGGACAAAAATCCGGGAGAACCAGATCCTGAGACCTATGGAACCAGGTATTGACTTTCGGGATAAAAGAAGGATCCAATTTGAGGACCACTCTGTCATCCAGAAAAATACACAGGTCACTCCTGACTGAGAGCGCGGCCAGTTCTGAAATACGTCGTGCCGATGTGTTGGCTACCAAAAAGGCTACTTTCAAGGAAAGAAAGTGCAGAGAGCAAGATCTAATGGGCTCAAACGGTGACCCAGTGAGGACCTGCAGCACCTTTGGCAAGTCCCATGTGGGATATCTATGTACCACAGGAAGACCAGTGTTAACGGCTCCCTCAAGGAAGGCCGTAACTGCCAGATGATGTGATAACTGGACCCGATTCTCACAAGTGAGCACAGTGGATAATGCTGCAATCTGTCTGTGAATGGTATTATGAGACAGTCCTTTGTTCAGGCCCTCTAAAAGGTAGTCTAATATGATCAGGATGGTGACAGCCAGCAGGTCAACCTTCAGAGTGTTACACCACACGCAGAAATATCTCCACGTGGCATCATAAATCCTATTGGTTGAAGGACGTCTAGAGGCTTGAATTACAGTAATCAATCCAGATGAATAGGACTGCTTAAATAAGCTCTCCTACTCAAGTGCCAAGCGGCTAGTTGAAGCCACTGTGATTCTGGGTGTTGGAGTTGACCCTGACTGAGTGAGATGTGATCTGGTGGGATCTTCCACGGCGGGGAGATCGAAAGATCCACAAGGTCGGCAAACCAAGGTCGCCTTGGCCAGTGTCGGACCACCAAGATTAAATCTGTCTGTTCTAAGAGAAGCTTTCGGATGATGGCTGGAATCAGTGGAAGTGGAGGGAAAGCGTACAGAAGCTCCCTGGGCCACCTGCTGCGGAGAGCATCTGTTCCCTCTGCCCCCCGTGACAGAAACCTCGTGTAGTATCTGGCCAGTTGAGCGTTTGCTGGTGAGGCAAACAGGTCCACCTGAGGCTGTCCGAACCTATCCGATATCTCCCTGAATATGGATGGATCCAAGCGCCACTCTAAGTGGTCTACCATCGCCTTGCTCAGGGAATCGGCTTGGCAATTCGCCTCCCTGGATATGTGTTCTGCGCTGATGGATTCCAGATTGGACTCTGCCCACAGACCCAGTGCTAGGGCCTCCTGCATGAGGGACCACGATCTGGTCCCTTCTTGCCTGTTGACATGGGCCTTGGCTGCGATGTTGTCTGTCATTATCAGGACGTGTTTCCCTGTTACTATGTGTGAGAACTGGCGAAGCGCCAGGTGTACTGCCCTGAGTTCTAGCCAATTTCTATTGTGTGCTAGATCAGACTGGGACCATTGGCCTTGTGCCATGTGTGTCTGTATATGTGCGCCCCATCTGAACAGACTGGCGTCTGTGGTCAGGATGAGCCTGTGGCGTTCCTTGAAAAGTGACCCCGTGTATAGCTGCCGACACCCACCATTGGAGTGACAACAGTGTGTGGTGTGGAACTCTCACCTTCCGTGTGGAAGCACTCATGTTCCACTTCTGGAAAGGGAGTATGAACCACTGTAGGTGTCTGGAGTGAAGTCTTGCCCACGGCACTATTCCTAGGCCTGAGATCATCTTTCCCAACAGCTGAGACAGCTGGACAAGTGGAACCACCTTCTCTTTCCAGATCCTGTGAACTAGAGATCTGATGCTGTCTTTGCGTTCCTGGGAGAGATAAACCCTTCATAGGTTTGAATCTATCACTGCCCCTAGATGTAATATCCGAGTGGTCAGAGTGGTATGGCTCTTTTGAAATTCACGGAGAATCCGTGTCTCTGGAGTGTATTTATTGTGGTCTGTAAATCTATCTGGACAGAACAGAATGAACTGGACTGGATGATTATATCGTCCAGGTAGCATTGCACTTGCACCGGCATCAGTCTGAGATGGGCCGCTAATACCGCCAGTAACTTCGTGAACACTCGAGGAGCCGAGGATAGACCGAAGGGTAGGGCCCTGTACTGATAGTGTCTGCGCACATGGCAAAACCGAAGGAATCTGCGGTGATGGGGTCAGATGGGGACATGAAGATAAGCCTCTGTCAAATCTATGGAAGAGAGGAAATCTCCCTTCCTGATGCTAGCCAGAATGGACCTGAGGGACTGCATCTTGAACCTCCTGTATGCTAGGAAGTAGTTTAGTCCCTTCAGATCCAAAATCACCCTCCAACCCCCCGAGGCCTTGGGGACCACGAAGAGGATGGAGTAAAACCCCTTTCCCCTTTGGTCCAGGGGTACTGGCTCTATGGCTTCTATATCTAACAAGTGGGATATGGCCTTGGATATCACCCGGTCTTGCTTGCGTGTCTTGAGGACGGGCACTGAATGAAGCGATCTGGGGGGATAGACTTGAATTCTAGAGCTAGACCGAATCTTATGGTCTCCCTTACCCAGGAATCGTTGGTGGTGACCTCCCAGGTGGCGCTGAACGGAGCTAAGCGACTGCCTATCGGAGGATCTGATTTGGCGTCACTTAGACTTCCTGTATGGGCAGCCCCAGCTCCTCTGAAGGGACACTTGTATTGGGATTGACCCCTGGCTCCTGTACTTTGGCGGTCCTGTTGGCGATCCTGTCTGGGGGAAAAGGATCGGGAACCCCTGGGCCAATCCCAGGACTGCCCTGATTGAAAGGGCTGTCTCCATTCCCAGGAACTTCCAGCACGAAAGGACTGCCTGCGAAATTCTTGTTGGGGTTTTCTATCCGCCTTCTTAGAAGGGTGAGCCAAGGTCTTTCACTTGTCTTTCCGCTCTATTAGGTACGGTTCTAGAACCGGACCAAACAAATGGGTACCACTGCCGGTGTCTGTAGCTAGATGCCACCTTGACTTCAGGTCAGCCCTCCATTGTTTTAGCCACAACAACCTACGTGATGCTACCGTGGCCGCTATGGATCTAGCGGAATACTTGGTCGAGTGGAGGGATGCATCTGCCATATATTCCACTGCAGCTACCAGCTTACCTAAGGTCTGTTGTGCACGCACCTGATCCGGAGGGATTAGAGCCTGCAACTCACGGAGCCACATAATGGAAGTCCTCGCGAAAAAGGATGAGGATGTTGCAGCCCTGATTGCCCAGGCTGAAGCCTGATGAACCCTGTGGAGGGAAAACTCGAACCTTTTATCCTCCGCCTTGAGAGCCTCCGCCATATCTCCAGGAATCGTGGATGTGGAGAACAGTGAGGTTAAGGGAGTGTCTACTGTAGGTACTTCTAGGAGGGAAGAAAATGTGGATGAAACATTAAACAGTTTCTTTTCTGTGCTATTGGGTGGAGGTAAAGTGGCCATTGAAGACCACTGCTTCTCCACCATAGTGTGGAAAACAGCTGGACAAGGAACCTGTTTTTCCTCCACAACCTTCATTGCAAACAAAGGATTAGACTCCTGTGCAGTGGAGGTAGACGGTTTAGGCTCCTGCTCTGTGACCAAATTGGCTGTGGTGCAGGCCTTTAACAAAAGAGACCTAAATAGAGAAGGATCAAAGAGACCCGATGTTGGGGTTGGATCCGGAGCCATCTCTTCATCCTCATACATAGGGATGTCAGTTGTCTCCAGGTCCACAGACTCAGCCTCTCCAAGCTGAGATGAAGTCTCAGAAATACCGGAGCCCGCTGACTGGGTGTGCCCAGTGCGACCTACGGACAAGTGTGGAGGAGGCGGTACCTGTGGACACCCCTGTGCCATGGAAGATGACATAAACTGGTCAAAGGCCTGGTGCATAAAGGTCTGGAACTGTTGTGCCCATAAGGTTCGCTCTGCTGAACCAACACCAGTAGCAGTGGCTTGAAGAGCCTGTGGAGTGATGGAAGCAGACTGAACAGAAGGATCAGGATGAGAAGGTGGAGAAGAAGGATGAATAGGAGAAGGGAGACCGACCTGTTCAGTTCCCCCTTGAGGAGACCAAGCTCTGGAAGCCTGATAAGATGGCACTAGTGGAGGCTCAAATGGTGAGTTGTCCAGCAAAGCAGGGGGAACCACTTCAGTTTCGCTGGACCTGAGCTGTTGAACTTTGGAGAATTCTCTCTCCAGTGCCAGATGTCTCCTCGAGGCCTCTCGCTCAGCAGCCTTGGAGGGTTCTTTAGTGGACAAATGCTTGGTCTTGGCCTTCTTCTTTCCCCCCATGCTCAAATCTAAAGATCTGTGTTTAGATTGTGCGGGGGGAAACATCAGAACCCTGCGATGTCTGAGGAGTATCACTGTCTGCCATTGCGCACTAGACCTTCCAGAAAGGAGAAGCCCAGGAATGGGGGTAAAAGCACGCAGATCAAGTTGTCCGGGAGGGAAGCTTCCCACGCCCTGAACAACTACAATGACAAATAGCCAGACAGCTCACTAGAACTGTCTGCTTAGGCCCTGCGACACAGCGCCATGCGCTAAAGCAACAAGTCTGTTAAATTCTCCCACAGAATTGATCTGTCAATGAACTTGGATGTGACTGATGTAACAAGGATCTAAATAAGGAATACATCTCCCTTCTGTGAAATCCTTATGAAAAAGGCATAATAACTATGCCTGATAAACCCCCTTGAGAGCCTAACGCAGAAGGCTGCTCAAAGTAATCGGTCTGATATTGGCCTTGAATGTAGGCCTCTCCAAAATGGCGACCACACCCAGCACCCTATCCAAAATGGCGGCCCTGAGTCTCCTTGCCGCCTAAAATGGCGACGCCTGTGAGACTGATCTGAATTAAGTCTCCACAAGCCCTTTTTTAGCCCATTGAGGGAGCCCAAGGGATTTTCAAATAACCTTTCTCTCACCCCCTTAATTTATAAGGCACCCAAGCACTTGCGTTTCTGTTGCGCAGGCAAGCTGTGGCTCGATCGTCGCTGGAGCCTCCTGGCAAGGAGGCAGCTCGGCCATTCAGCCTGATCTTCCGGAGCACTCACAAAGAAATCACTCCTGGGCACTTGGGGAACTCCCGTCATAGCGCCAAACAGCTGATAGGAGCTGAACCATTAATCCACAGCGTAGCTCCTGGCGATCCGCAAGGCCGGGCAGGCCCCTGGGACAAACGCTCCCAAATTGATGGAAATCCAGTCCTTGTACATTCACTAGCTATAGCAAATTAACTTAACACAAACTAAATGAAAAAATCCTAACCTTCTATCCTAAATCTGACTATTTAAAATTAGGCTATCTGAGAAGCTACCAAAGTTGTGTCCTACTGAGCTGAGACTAAGACAAAACTGGGAGAGGACCACCCAAGGGAGGTGTGGCTAAAGTTTGGTCTTAGTCTAAACTGAAAAGGAAGGCTTTGATTACCTATCGGTGGATGCTACATCTATCATGCTGGAGAACATTGAAGTTTTATTGCATTTTAAAGTATTGTTTGTTTATTTGATTAATTTCAACTTCTTTATATTAAAACTGCTATGGATAGTAAAATAAAAACACTTAAAAACACAAAATAAAATACTTTAATAAAAAAGCACCTTCTAACCTGCATTTTAAAACAAATGAATCAGTACATCTTAAAAAATAAAAATATATATTATTTTCTAGTTTTCCATAGTTAAGAATAAATTCAATGAAATCAATAATAGTAACTGTGAGAGGGACAATCACTTAAATATGAGCCAGCAGTGTGCTGCAGCTGCCAAAAAAGCCAACACAGTGCTAGGCTGCATTAACAGAGGGATAGAATCAAGATCACATGAAGTTTTAATACCACTTTACAATGCCTTGGTAAGGCCACATTTGGAATACTGCATCCAGTTTTGGTCACCACGATGTGAAAAAGATGTTGAGACTCCAGAAAGAGTACAGAGAAGAGCAACAAAGATGATTAGGGGACAGAAGGCTAAAACATATAAGTAACGGTTACTGGAATTGGGTATATCTAGTTTAATGAAGAGAAGGACGAGGGGGGACATGATAACAGTGTTCCAGTATCTCAGGGGCTGCCACAAAGAAGAGGGAGTCAAGCTATTCTCCAAAGCGCCTGAAGACAAGACAACAAGCAACGGATGGAAACTAATCAAGGAGAGAAGCAACCTAAAACTAAGGAGAAACTTCTTGACAGTTAGAACAATTAACCAGTGGAACAATCTGCTTCCAGAAGCGGTGAATGCTCCAACACTGTTAAGTTTTTAAGAAGAGACTGGACAGCCATTTGTCCGAAATGGTATAGCATTTCCTGCCTGAGCAGGGGGTTGGACTAGATGACCTCCAAGGTCCCTTCCAACTTTATTATTATTGTCATTGTTGTTGTTGTTATTTTAAATACACAGTCTATATAGAAGCCACCTGCTGGGCAATTCTAAGCCTATAGTGAACCATTTTAACTAGCCATTATTCCAAACACCCACCCCAGATATGTGAAGCTAATAACGTCCTATACAATGCAAAACTAATGTTCCTATCCACTACGGATTATGATGTAATTGGCCCAATCCAAACAAAAGGTCTTTTCCTACTTGCACAACATTTTATACCATCTCCTGATACCTTCATGGAACTTTATACTCACATATTTATATGTGCTGTGAGTTGCAGACCTTTAGTAGTATTTGACGTTGTTCCTGATTAGTTTTTGTTTAATAAAATACATGTTTTATAACCTGAATAAGTAATAAGCTTAGATTACTTTTTTGCCTGCTACTTGGGTGCAGTTTGGGACAAGTTCTTGGGAAGCTGAGACTCCTCAGAATTTCCCATTCCACTCTTTCCATCTCTCAAAGATGGAATTCAAACCCTGAGGCCATCCGTCTTTACAGGATGACTCAAGGAAATCAAAGGGAGTAGCAAGGATGCAATATACCCTCCTCAAAAGTCAACCCTCCATCCTCAGTGGGAGGAAAGGGCTCATTTAGATGAATTTAGCATTGTTTAAGGACATACTTTCTTGGGAATAAGTTCCAAATGACCATGCATGGGATTGTACCATAAATAAAACGTCGCTATTCTTCAGATCTACATTTTCAGCAACTGTGAGCAGGGCACAACATACAAAGATGTGTTTTGAAGTTACTCATTGTTTCATTTTCTAGCAGTTAGTTTTTTAAGCATTTGATTCAAATACCCGGCTACTAAGCGTTTGCCTCTCAGTATCTGAACTGAGAACGTATTGAAGATAATCTTATATTAATTCCCAAAGTGCCCTTAGCTGATAAAAATGACAAGCGTAAGCCTTCTATAAAATGATAGAACATAAATAAGTACGTCATGACATTAGCACAGAAAAAGTATTATTCAATCTTTTGACCTTACTTGTTATAATCATTTGAGCAAGTTTGGGGGACGAAAGCAAACATTTCGGGTGAACTCAGGTCATCTGAAAATTTATATTTATGTTATGTGAAACCTAGCAATGTCTGTGACTCATCAAACAAGACTTCTGAACCAAAAATAGATCTGCAGTATTAAGAATGAGGGTCATTAAACACCTGAATCACAATTTCTGCATCATCTCTCCACAGCTTGAATGGTGGAATTTTTTAAAGTTTGCAGCCAGAAAGATCTGTTGAATTTGCCACACAATTTCTTCATTGAGTGATCTGCTAAGAAATCGAATGCCTTAAGAGAATACAGCTAGTATCAAAGAAGCAGGAAGAATATCAAGACAAAAATTATGTGAGAATGTAGCCAGTTTTGCCTCCTGGTTAAGGCGCCAGGCTAGAAACCAGAAAGGGTGATTTCTAGTCCCATTTTAGGGATGAAAACTGGCTGGGTGCCCTTAAGCCAGTCATTCTCTCTTAGCCCAATTCATCTCACAGGGCTGTTGTTGTGAGGAAAAATAGGAGGAGGAAGGATAATTAGGTTTGTTACCCACCTTTATTTATTTATAAAAATAATGAAGTTGGGATATTTTTTTAAAAAAGAACCTTGAAACAGCAAAACAGAGGGCAATAAGTTAATTGAGACAGAGATAGAAAGGAACTGATGAAATGTAGTGTGTGTGGGGGGGAATGAATAGCTGAGTAATAGAAGGAACAGTGCTGAGACTGAGTGTCACCCAGAGTTGATTAGAAGATGGGAATCTATATAAATATTTGATGTGAATGAAATGAATAAATGTCCAGGGAAAAATGGGGTCTGCAGAGAGAATGTCAGAAACTCAAAATAAGATGGGAAGGAAAAAGCGTGAGCTTGTGATGGGGCACAGTATTAAAGATTGGAATTCTATTGGCCCTCTTGTGAAAGGATATGGACATAAGCAAAATGTTGAAATAATATTGAGCAGTTAAATAATACAATGAGCCTTCACAAATATTCATAATACAGGGGCATTTTTATGCAGAATACAGACTTATTGCTGATAGACATTCCTTGCATTTTACATAAAGGCTGGATACATTTTAAAAATACATGAGGATAGGCAGTGGTGGGATTCAGATATGTGAGCAACTGGTTCTGTGTGTGGATGCCGCTTCCGGAAGTCCATTCTGGGCCTGGGAAGGACTTCCGGTTTCACCCACAGTGCATGGCTGTGCAAGAGCGGACCTCCACTCCCCATGACTAGTTTCTTCCTGCTTGGGGGACCCTAGATGGGTCCAAAGTTGCCCCAGATATGTGACCGTGAAGGAGGGGTGCCCCATTGATCATGAAGCGATGGCAATCACTTTGTTTGATCTGGGGAAAGCCCTCCGAATCTGACAGGAGAAAGGCTAGCGTGAGATCAGCGTCCAGCCCAAGCTGTTGGCAGCCGAAGTCCCAGAGCATGAACCTAAACATCCGTAAACAGCGTGCTTGGAATTAGTGAGAATATTATCTTTTTTCTTCTATCTACTATCTAACTCCTTGAAAAGATCCCCAAAGCAAGAAAACCTCCAGAAGTGAAGGGAGGGGACTATATCCCCATTCTCTTACAGATGGAAGCGACGAATTAATATTAAAGGTGGGAAGAAATATATTGAAATTTGATTTAAAATACTTTAGTCTGGACAAATTTAGGAACTAAAAAACTGTCAAGATTATACCCTAAATTTTTTTTGATGGAATTATAAAAATAACAAAAATAACTTTTTGATTGAAAGAAAAACTGAAAAAAGAAATAACTGCTGACATCTAGTGGAGACTCAGAACAGAACACTAACAATAAGGACTCAGAAATTGGCAGAGTGCCTAGACACAAAGAAAAAGTTGTTCCTTTGAATTGCAAATAACCTTGAAGACAGCTGTGAACAAAGGAAGAGCCAGCTATAAGATTAAAAAGTGTTTGAAAGAAAAAACCAACACCTGGACTGTTGCTTAAATCTAAGAACTGTTTATGGAAAAGAAAAACCTTGGCTTTTTGGATAACCTTTTAGAGGAGAATCTGTAGGAAGGGTTTAAAGTGGCTTAACATACTGAACTGTAATTTTGACTGGCTGATAAACTAACTTTTGAATTAAAACATTGATGAAAGATTATTTGAAGGGGGGAGACAACATGGACATCACATACGTATCAAACAATGACAGGATGCCACATTCAATATTTCCTCCTGAAGGATGTAGCCTTGAAAATCAAGGGCCTCCAGAAGCAATACTTCAAGGCAAGATAAATACTTTCCAGAAGGAAATATATGTAAAGTTAGGACAAATACAAATGACAATAGACTCAAACCACGAGGAAATCTGGAACAACTTTGATGATTTAAATAAGCATATTTCCAATCTAAATTTACAATTAAAAAACACCCAGGAAATAACAACAAAGGCACAAATAAATCAGACAGCAGACTACAAATTAGAAGAGTATGATCAAGTTGATGAAACAACAAAGGAAAAGAATTACAATTTGACACAAACAGGAAAAAAACCTTCACGGTTCTGATTAAAAAAAAGTGGAATTATCAGAACCACCAAAGTTTGGGAGACAGAAAATATTTATCTTACTTACTTCATCTTTTGTATTCTCAAAATTTCTAAAAATACAGGAACTGCTGGATAAGCGGATTACATCAACTTGGAAAATTACTCGGCAAAAGAAGAAGACCAGATACAGACACAAGAGAGTTGACTCGCCCTACCATATGGACTGTTACGTGAATAAACATTTGTTTGCATATGGCTAAAAGAACAGAGAATTTTGAACATAAAGAGACCTTATAACAAGAAAGATGAGATTTAAGTAATATAATGTTTTATAATATATTAAATGTTAAAATAGGTTGATGTAACTTTTATTAACATATAAGTGAAATATAAACTGATTAAAAAGGATGTTATATCTAGCTATTATGAGATAGATAAAAAGTATAGTATTTTTATAATGCATAATATAAAATATTGGGAGGATGTACCTAAATGGGAAAATTTGGACACTTAGATGACTAGTATGAAGAAATTATGACTCATAAGAATTGGTTTGAATATAAAGGAATTTAAGCAAACAAAAATTATAAAAATAGGATGTATGCTGAATTAATGAGACGATGGTTATGAGAATAATATAAGCTGAAAAAAATGTTATATAGAGTTATTATTATTATTTGTATAAATATAAAAAATGCCTATATCTAATCATTTATATATTGAAAATATTAAGAATTATATTTTGGCTAAGATTGAAGAAGAATACAAACGGGAGAAGGGAATATCAAAGAAATGTATCATTAATTAATATATTAATTATGGAATTATCAGATTTAATTATTATTATTACTGGGCCTGGGCAACAAAAAAATTAGCTACTGGTTCTGCCGAAGTGGTACGAACCGGATGAATCCCACCGAGGATAGGAAAGATTCTTTTCTGCCTAATCTTCAAACTGAAGAGAGGCAAGAAACAAAGATGGGGTGGAGGAGAATAGTGGATAGAATAGTGACAGGGAGCTCTGTCGTTTCCTGCTTTTAAATAACAATAGACTGGAGAGAAAGATGCACAAGGACAAAGGTGCGGAGACCCTTCTTCATCTAGCTCTTGCCATTTACCAAAATAGCCAAAATAGATACAAAGAGATAATGCAGCCTCCCACAACAGGGGGCCGGGAAAGAGAGATTGAGTTTGAGAAAGATTTATAGCACTACCAAAATAAGAGTAGGTCAGCATCCTTGATTTTCCTTACATTTTGCAAAACTTGTGAAGACTCTAAGCATTCAATTTTTCCAACTTTTTTTTTTAAGGCAAAAATGTGCTTTTGAAATCTATCAATGTGGCTAATTCTCTGATAGGGAAGCTCATCATGCATTTATTAAGCAACCTTACTAAGCAAGATATTGATAGAACCATATGTGGGGGTCTTTTGGTCATCATGAATCATAATTCTTACATAGGACACACAGAAACCTCTATATGAAGGGTTTAATACCTGCTTTTCAATTATTTTCCTCACATAAAATTCTGTAGGAAAGGGAGGAATTGTAAGTGAATAAATGCTTATTTTCAAGTTATACATGAGGATCAGAGATAAACTGTACAACCACTGGACTACATCTAATGCCATCTAAGTGAATCACTACAGATGTAACAGGTTGTCCCTTTCTGATTCTTCCAGTACATTTTTATAATGGATACAGAGATGATTGGAGGAATCATGAATGAAAGTTGGTTCCAATAATATATTTTAAGGTGTTTGGGAATGCAGTCTTGGCACCAGACATATATCATTTGTCACTACCAACTGTACATGTCAAAAATGATTTAAAGAAGTGTACCAATAGGTCAGGTTATTAGGAATCTTATAGTTATAAAGGTCAATCAGAACCACTGAATCTTCACACTGAGAATTTTATATCAGCAAATTGTATTTCCAATATCAACTAGTGTAGGATGTCAAAAATAGAAATCAAATCACTCCAAAATCCCTTCTGCTAAGAAAAGATTAAATTGCAACATTTCTCTCCCCAAGTACCTATATAACCACAGCATACTCTTCATTTTATTTCTGTTTTTTAATTAAATAGCCTTTAATGTATGATACTGACCATTTGTGGTTTGTAAGTCAGGAGCTGAGGACTGAATTACTTAAGAATAGCAATGAATAGAATGGTCAAAACTTTTTTTTAAAAAAATCCTGATGGAGAATCATCATCATCAAGATACTGTAGGAAAGCCTCTGAATATTTGAACTTCATCTTTGACTTCATTTATATAAATGTACCCATTCATCTGATGGCTCAGAACTATTTTGGAATAGAATTTAAAGTTGTGATGAAAGAATTCCACAAATAAATAAGTGCATGATTATAGTTAATTAACATGCCTTTTAGCGTAGTGATTCAGATATTGAACTAGGAGTGGGAGCGTTCAGGTTGCAATTCACACTCAATCTTGGATAATGTGTGATTTTGAAACAATCACTGTTTCTTAGATCAACCTATTTCAAGGGATTGTTGTTGGTCTGAGATAATATAGCAGGAGAAACTGCTGCATAAGTCATCTTGAGCTACTCAATGAAAACTAATAATTACATACATAAATAAAATTATACTGTATATACTTTCCATGGAAATACTGACCCTAAAAATACAATGAAAAATTTGCCACCCATGGATAAGACAAACCACAATTTTCATGGTATTTCGGCTAAAAATCCAGGAGTCTGTTTATCCATGGATGATTTTATAGATGAGTATATAAGGGAAATACAGGGACTTTTTTAAAAAAAGTATTAGAACAGAACAGAACAGAGCTGGAAGGGACCTTGGAGGCTTTCTAATCCAGCCCCCTGCTCAAGCAGGAAAACCTACATTATTTCAGACAAGTGACTGTCTAGTCTCTTCTTAAAAATCTCCAGTGATGGAGCGCTCATGATTAATTGTCCTCACTGTTGGAATTTTCCAGGTTGCTTCCCTCCTTGATCTGTTTCCAACCACTGTTTCTTGTCCTGCCCTCTGGTGCTTTGGAGAATAATTTGACCCCCCCTTCCTTGTGGTACCCCTCAAATACTGGAATACTGCTATCATGTCACCCCTATTTCTTCTTTTCTTTAGACTAGCCAAACCCAAGTCTTGCAGTCGCTCTTCTCTGAACTTCTTCCAAAGTCTCAACATCTTTTTTTGTGATATGGTGACCAAAATTGGTTGCAGTATTCCAGGTGTGGTCTTACTAGGGTTTTATAAAGCAGTACTAATACTTCACGTGATCTTGATTCTATGCCTCTGTTTATACAACCCAGGATTGTATTAGCTTTTTTGGCTGCTGCTGCACACTGCTGGTCATAGTCAAGTGATCGTCCACTAGGACTCCAAGGTCCCTCTCACAGTTACTGTTTTTGAGACAGGTCTTGCCTAATCTGTACTTATACCTTTTATTTTTCCTGCCTAAATGGAAAACTTTGCTTTTCTCCACATTAAAATTCATTTTGTTGGATAAGGCCCATTGTTCAAGTTTGTCAAGATCCTTTTGGATCCTGAGCTTGTCTTCTGGGGTATTGGCTTCTGCCAGTTTATTGTCATCTGCAAATTTGATGAGTTAGTAATAGTAATAGTAGTAAAGTTGGAAGGGACCTTGGAGGCCATCTAGTCCAACCCCCTGCTCAGGCAGGAAACCCTACACCATTTCGGACAAATGGCTGTCCAGTCTCTTCTTAAAAACTTCCAGTGTTGGAGCATTCACCGCTTCTGGAGGAAGGCTGTTCCACTGATTAATTGTTCTCACTGTCAGGAAGTTTCTCCTTAGTTCTAGGTTGCTTCTCTCCTTGATTAGTTTCCACCCATTGCTTCTTGTCCTGCCTTCAGGTGCTTTAGAAAATAGCTTAATTCCCTCTTCTTTATGGCAGCCCCTGAGATATTGGAATACTGCTATCATGTCCCCCCTTGTCCTTCTCTTCGTTAAACTAGACATACCCAATTCTAGCAACCGTTCCTTATGTTTTAGCCTCCAGTCCCCTAATCATCTTTGTTGCTCTTCTCTGTACTCTTTCTAGAGTCTCAACATCTTTTTTACATCGTGGTGACCAAAACTGGATGCAGTATTCCATGTGTGGCCTTACCAAGGCATTGAAGAGTGGTATTAATACTTCACGTGATCTGGATTCTATCCCTCTGTTAATGCAGCCTAGCACTGTGTTGGCCTTTTTGGCAGCTGCAGCACACTACTGGCTCATATTTAGGTGATTGACTACTAGGACTCCGAGGTCCCTCTCACAGTTACTACTATTGAGCATGGTGCCACCTATGCTGTACTTGTGCATTTGGTTTTTCTTGCCTAAATGTAGAACCTTGCTTTTTTCACCATTGAATTTCATTTTGTTAGTTAGTGCCCAGTGTTCAAGTCTGTCCAGATCCTTCTGTCCAGATCCCCTTCAATTCCCTCATTTAAGTCATTTATGAAGATATTGAAGAGTACTGGGCCTAGGATGGAGCCTTGTGGTACCCCACTGCTTACTTCTCTCCATGTGGATGTAGTACCATTGAGGACTACTCACTGAGTACAGTTTGTCAGCCAGCTACAAATCCATCTGGTGGTGATGTTGTCTGTTCCACCTTTTTCTAGCTTACTAAGCAGCAGGTTGTGGTCTACTTTGTCAAATGCCTTACTGAAATCTAAGTATACTATGACCACAGCTTTGCTGGCTTACTAATTTAGTCACTTTATCAAAGAATGAAATAAGATTTGTTTGGCATATATACTTGTGGAAAAGACCATCTGAGGATAAGCCAACCCTTATTTTTTGATATATTTTGAACCTAAAGTTCTCAGCTTAAGCATAATTATATGGTAGATTAGCAATTATTTTTGAACTGACAAATGAAGCAATGTAAAAGATATTGTTATGGACTACAGGAATAATAATTGGTTTCCTTCATCATGGTGGAATCTGATCTATCTAAATTCTGATTAAATAAAAATTAAATGATTCAAATGATTCTTACTTGGTACAATAATTTCACTTTTGTTGTCCTATTAGAAGGAACCCTGGAAGGCAGGAACTAAAATTCTGGACATCAGGAAATTCTCAGAAGGATTAAAGCTGCTGCTACTTTTTCCACTAAACAAAGGGTAATAATGGATTTAGCTTTTTTATGAGGTATACAACAAGTGTACAATTACTCATTTCTTGGCTCATCAGTTATCAGCTAATGCCAGCAGGTATCATAAGGTACAGAAATGTGATTTGTTTCTCCATGCACATCAAAGAATTAATGAGTTGCTCTTTCTTTTCAAGGAAAATATGACATTTCTTCAGATGTTGGCTTATTTGTTCTACCAAGCACATGGTAGAAGACCCTCCCCCCACTTCTTCATCCCTACTGCAATAAGTCAAACAAGAAGGGTTACTGTACATCTCAGCATCTCAGCAGGAAAATATAATGAAATGTCCTTCAACTATTTGAATAGAGAAGTGGTCTGTTTGAGCAAAATATTGCTATACAAGTTTTGCTTTGTTTCTTTAATTGCTATAATTGTGCAAGTCACCATTGTTGATCCATAAAGGCAGTGATCTGAATACATTAATAACAACTGTAACACTAAATGGGATCTGGATCAAGGACGAACGTAAGCAGGATTCGCTCAAAACGGCATCTTTTACTGGAACTTATGAAGAACTATATCTGATGCAGATGACTTCAAAGTTCTTTGTTGGCCTAATGATTCTAAGTCCTTAAACCAAAGACAATATGGAAATCCTTGCTGAGTGAACAAAAAGGATTTGGGTGTCCATATACATCTGTTTTTCCTCTGGCGAAACTTGAAAAGCAAGACAAGTGAAAATGCAAATAATCTCAAACAGAATGAGATCAATTTTACTCCTAAAGGTAGGAGGGAAAAAAAATCTTTAGAATGCCTGTCGAGAAGGCAGTGTTCTGTAACAATTCAGTCATTATTCTGCTAAATTTTATCACTTGGGAAACAGGACTGTGGGCAGATGGTTGTTTTTCTCTGGAAGATTTCACAAAGAACCAAATAGGTAAGAGTAGAACAAGATCATCAAAAATATCAAATCGTTAGACCTACTTAACAACATTGTAGTTTTGTTTGCTTGTTTTTGCTATTTTCCTATACTGTTATTTGGGGGTGAATATCCTTTAACACTATAATATGGCCTGGTATAACTATTCATATTAATTACCACCCTGGGAAACTCAGATTCTACAGAAGGCATGAACATTACATTCTACAGTCACCTAGTGTTACTGTTAATTGGGTTATTTCAAGGATTTGCAAGCAAATATAATGCTTGATTACAGTTCTAATGCATCCACAGCATGCGCCCTCATAAATGGAAAAGAGGTGATGAGAAAGTCATTTAACATGTGTTCTGCCCTCTTTACAGTCCTCCAATTCATTTTCTCAAGCATTTCCCAACTGTTTCACAATACATCTACTGCATAATTCTATGAGTTGATACCTTCCAATGCATATGAATTCCAAAAGGTTTGGTTTCAGAATTTTGTGACCCTTCTGGAATGGGCAAGCTGCACAGAAATATATCTAATAACAGGAAATGCACACAAAAATGAATCTGTTTTGAAAAGTTTATGCAAAATTACATAAGAGAATAGATGTTTACAAAAGAAATCATCAGCTGGAAAATTTACATATATCTTTTAAGTGAAATGTACAGTATATACAATTATTGTGACTTGTTATGTGGGTTTTTTTTAAACAGACCCATTAATTACTGTAGAAACATAGCCCAAATGAACTCGTTTTGGAAACAGAAAAGAAAATGAGCAAAGGGCAAAGCTGACAGATTTCTCTAATTTTGAAAATTACATATTTACTATTTTTAACCTTTGTTCTCAATTTTACTTTGTACTTATTTTACTAATTTATTTCTTGTCCCCATTAGCTTCTGTCAAAAAAGACAAAGCTATTGCATACATCATGTGCATTCTAATGAGACTTCATTATAACTACATTTCTTCACATTTCTTTGTATAATTCTGACTTAGAAAAATGAATGAAAAGATTATAAAATGTATGATCAAATCTAGAGATGAATTACCCTGCCTTATCATGAAAGCCACAATTACTTTCCTAATTCTTATTTCGTTATAAGACCTACTTCACTTTGAACAGGAAGAGAAGGAAATATACGGTTTATTTCTGGCAGTACCTGGCAAGAAGCTTCTTATTTTGGTAAGAATTGTTTATTGATAGATGCTAATTCAGGACTTCTGACATCGCATGAGCCCAATAGCTTCTGAACTACTTTGTAAATAAATTTGAAAAACAAAACTGCAGTGCTATAGGATATAGAAGCCAGTTGATATATGTAAGAGGATGTGGAAGGCCTGATAATAATGTCTTTCACTGATGCTTTTATGATTTGAGGGCCACTAAACCCCCCCCCAAGGTAAAAATGTTCTAAATATATATTTTCTTAAGTTATGAGCTCCTGATGAGGGAGGTCAGCTGTTAAGAACTTTGATATATGAATAAATAATAAAATGGAATTCTAAGGTGAGTTTGTAGAATGAGTAGAACCACACTGGATTCTCACTTGTGGTATATACCCATTATGTAATAATTGTTTTCAATTTAGTAAATTGAACATAGCCGTCCTATTTTAAGTACTAAATCCCATTTTTATCATTAACTGAAGTTGGCTATCATTTTAAAAATAAACATCTATCAGATAAGAGGCAATAATATGTCAGCAATATCGCCACAAAATAGTAAAAAAGAATGAAACTAACATTAAAGAAAGCAAAAGATCTTTACAAACAAACCAACAACAAATCTCATACATTTTTTTCATTTCTATTGAATTATTTTGTATTCTGTTTCTCTCTGGGAACATAAACTAGCAAACAAACGATGAATCATATCCTAATTATATGGAAAATTTGCAACTAGATTCAAGAAAATGATACATAAATATTTTTCTTACAAAAGTAGCACAACTTCCCTTTATTGTCAATAATGTACAGAAAGTACAAATGTGATAGACTTGTTTCTTTCAACAAAAGCAATAACCCAAACCCAACTGGTTGACATACGTTGATAAATAGTGTATTCCTGTTCTTTTTATTAATCTTGAAATATGATTCATATTATATACTTGCTTCTTGGAAAATAAATTTTTCTGAGCTTCTAAAGTAGGAATTTATCTTTCATGTGGAAAGACAACTCACAAATACTCGTAAAGCACCAGATTTTACCTGTTATTTTTTCTCCATTTTCCCTTACAGCTTTCCCTCCTCCTTTCCTCCCCTTTTCTTCTGTCTCATTCTTTATATGTGGTATCTGCTGACTTTGTCACTTTAATGACCTTCCTGACCTTTTCATTTGTTTCTGCTATGCTACCACAAACACTTTCACAACCTGTGTTTCCCACTTTTCCCAATTTGCCCTGTTGTGAGGTTGCTGCTCACAACAGGCAAGAGTTATTGTATTATTTAAAAAGGAAGCAGTATCATAGGATATCAATGGTAAAGCTTTGTATATATTTAAGTCTTGCATCTCAAACCCATTATTCATGCTGGCATAATGATGCAAAATATTTCCCAATAGAAATAGTGGATTATTTAGCACTTTTGATTCAACAATAATTATTAAAATGTCTGCTGTTGAATAAATTTTAGTCTGTTAATTTTAATTTTCTAGCTGAGATAACCGGGAAAACCATAAATACTTTTTGGGAAAACACTTGAGAATTGAGAAGAAAATTTCATTTATGGAATGACATATTGCATTTTCCTCAAGTATATTCTTCCTATTTGGTGGTATAGTGGTTCAAATGCAGAACTACAAGCAAACTCTGCCCACAGCCTGGAGTGCAATCTGGACAGGGTGCAAGGTTGATTCAGCCTTCCATCCTTCTGAGGTCAATAAAATGAGGATCCAGATTGTTGGGAGCAATATGCTGACATTGTAAACTGCCAAGAGATTGCTGTAAATCACTACGGGGCAGTATATAAGTGTTATTGCTGTAAGTTTAAGTGCTATTGCTATATGTTAGAATAACAGAGTTGGAAGAGATCTTGGAGGTCTTCTAGTCCAACCCTCTGCTTAAACAGGAAACTCTATACCATTTCAAACAAATAGTTGTCCAATCTCTTCTTATAAACCTAGATTAGAAAAATCAAGCTGACAGGTTAATATATTGAAGGAAAAGGAGGGAAGGAAGGAACGAACGATCGTTCTTCCCCTATAATATTGAAATGAATCCAAACGTTGACAAACAACTTATATCAACAACCCATTGCTGCAAATCAAATCTAAATTTCACTTTCTATTATTCTAAAAGTAATGTTAGCCACATACTGTACATATCTCATATGCTAGGAAATCTTATTATAAGTTACATCTCAAAATACAACATTTGAGTTAAATCTCCAACAGCGTGATTGCAACCAAACATTTTGAGACATTTTCTGGGGTAGCTATTAATGCACAAAGCAATATGTTTTTTCTTCTATTAATCTCATTTTAAGATCATAGGAAAGTAATTTCATGCTATTTAATTCAATCATCCATTTATTTTTCAGAATAGGACATTCAAGTTTATTATTTCAAAGGTCATGTAAACAATACCTTCATCAACTTCTTTCAGTTCCTACCTAGAAAGATTATTGGCTTAGAAGTTGCAGCTAATTTTTTTTTAATCCTTATCCACTGTAAACTTTCAGAAACAGCTGTTAAATATGGACCAAATAAACTACTGTAAATTCATAACTGCTTAAGTTAAATACATTGAAAAAGAACCTTCTGAGTAAATCAAACTTAGGCTTAAAATTAGCTTTGTCAAAGATAAGAGATCCAATTAACCCTCTTCCTCTCCCCAATAAATTTAGATTTTTTTAAACAAAATTAAACATTATTTCCTAATTAAATTTTCATGGGTAAATAAGTTAAAATTACATTTGCCACCAAGCATTTTCCATGTATGTCTTTGAGCATTACAAGCAGATATTAAAAGTATTCCCTACGTAATGATACAAATCATTATCAGGAATTTAAAAGGGGTCAAATTCAGACTGACTCCCAAAAAGAACTAAATTCTGAAATTTAGTATTCGAAGTATTTACTAATCAAATTGAGGATAAATGCCCAATCAAAGATGTCATCTAAAACCCAGCCCTTAAACTTGAAAAACATTTTTGTGCCCAATGCCATCCAGTCTGATTCCTTCCAGTTTATACAGCAACTAGATAGAATTCTAGACTCATTTATTAATGAAATAAGATTAATCAATGCCTTGTTTCTTGTCAAATTATAAAACATGAAGTCTTACCAGCAAAAAACCCCAACTCTTATGCTATGCCTCTCTCTCCTGCAATTCCAATGATACTTTCAGAATTTCTAATTATGCAGACAAGAATACTAAAGCCAAATTAAAAAGAAAAGAAAGAGAGCAACCTTGACATGTATCACATCATCAAATGAAATGGAGAGAAGACGCATCGTTAATCACCAGATATGATGTACAAGGAGAATAAGTCCAAAAATACTATCAACTGAAAATCTCAAATAACTTTAGAAACTTTCTGAGCAATGTCCCAATATACCAAAAGCTTTCTCGGGGTCCAAAGAAAAAGTAGCCTAGTCTTGTCTATTTTGAGTTAAACCAAGAATATGAATTGTGGTCTAACATCATGAGAAGCTTGGCAGCGGTATATAAATCCAAATTGAGATAAATGCATTACGGGTAGTCCTCAACTTATGACCACAATTGATCCCTGAATTTTAATTGTAATTCATTGCAGTAGTTAAGTTAGTGGCATCCTGATCACTTTGCTCAACTACTGAAATCCCAGCTCTCCTATTGCAGTCATTAACAGATGCAGGTTGTTAAGTGTACACAGCAAAAGAACGACCTGCTGAAATGAAGGGAGGCAGTGCCCTTCTGTGTGTGGAATTCCAGCACTGGGCTGGAGAAAAGAAGGTCAGATCTTCGTGTTCCAAGTTTCTTTGCTCCAGCCCAGTGCCAGAGTTTCCTGCTCCCCCATGCACAAAAGGGAATTCTAGTGCTGGGCTGGAGAAAAGAAGCTTGGATCTGTGAATCTGGGTTTTTCCCCACACAGAGGTGGGGAAAAACCTGGCACTGGGCTGGAGAAAATAAACTCAGATTACAAAGATCCAAGCTTCTTTTCTCCAGCCTAGCACCAGAGTAGAAGTGGCCATCCTGAAATCCAGGCAGGATTTTGGCATAGGACAATTAGCAACATGGGATGTTTGTAGCCAGTGCCCAGAAACAAGAGAACTCCCTCTCATTTCTGGGAGCTGCCTCCAAATGCCTCATGCTGCAGGCGCTCCACGCTTGGATTTCAGAACAGTCCTTTTTCAGCCCACCCCCCAGGAACCAGAGGGAGGTGGGTGGAAACAGTCTGCAATCTTTCCTTCTGGTTTTCTTGTTGACTTTTCGGGGAAGCTGGCAGGGAAGATTGCAAATGGTGATCACATGATCAAAAGGACACTTGGCAATTTATCATAAGTGAGAACGGGTTACCAAGCACTTAGATTACAATCACATGACTTTGGGGATATTGCAACAACCATAATTTCAAACACTTGTTGTTAGACCATCTGTTCAGCACCATCGTAATTTCGAACAGTTGCTGAATGAATGCTTAAGCAAGGACTACCTGTACATTAGACTATGTTGAGATCTTGGGGGCAAAGTAGCTGTTAAAATCTCAGCACCCATATTTATCAATTTATCAGAAGAGACAGCAAAATTGCCTTAAAAAGTTTAAAAACATGGTTATGTCAACAAGCTTAGGGATCTCATAGGGATTTAATGAGGTGGGTACATTGTATGTAACGTATATGCTCTCCCTAGAATTTTTGTTTTTTTTTTTTTTTAATAATGGTAATGCTAAGGTTTTGAGTATTTTTGTAATTTTTGTTTTTAATGGTTTTAATGTATGCCACCCAGATTCAAGTTTCAATGAGATGGGCAGCATATACATATGATGAAATAAATAAATAAATAAATAAAATCATTGCTCAGTTTTGTAATCACTGTGATTTTTGCCCTATCTAAAATATAGGTTTTTTTTATCTGAAAAGTCTTCATTTAGTTCTCTAGCAAAATAGGAGACAAAAATAAATGCGTTTGTTATCCCAGTCAATGAAAAGCAACAGAACTAGTGTCTTGTGATGATTCCTGGAAGCAAGAGAAGGGAAATTAAATTAGTAATTTGATCTTGTGATAAATGTGGTAACCCTTCCTTCTGCTGAAAAGAAACAAATAATCTATCACATCTTCTGCTGATTAAGAGTTAGTATTATACAGCTACAATTACTTCCCCACCCTGTCCAAAAAAACCCCACTGTTGATTAATGAGTCTCAAATTTGTATACATCTTCCCGTTTGTAGGGGGAAGATGTGAACAACACTGCTTAACTTGTTTAAGTGTAGAAGCCAATAACTTACTAGATTTCTTTCCTGTTTCACAGTATTGTTGCATTAATAAAATTCTGTTTAGAAGTGTAACGCTTGTTAAGTTTGTCTTTAGATTTATATTGGTTCAGATATGGATGGTATGCATAAAGTTAAAGATAATAATTCTTTAACATAGTCCTTTTAAAATTTAAATTTAGCTAATTCTATCTTCTTTTTATGTGAAGAATACATAATAAGATGACCTTCAACAAACGTGTTAACCATATGATTAAATAAATAAAATCATTGCTCAGTTTGGTAATAACTGCGATATATGCCCTAACCAAAAGAAAGGATTTGAAAGAGTCTCTCTCTCTCTCTCTCTCTCTCTCTCTCTCTCTCTGTGTGTGTGTGTGTGTGTGTGTATGTGTGTGTGTGTGTGTGTGTGTATGTATGTATGTATGTATGTATGTAAGATATATGTTACGATTTTGTGGGACTTCCACATCCAGACAGATAGGCAGGTACTGACCAATCTACCAGGCATCATGGTTGTAGACAAGGAGCAGAAGACAGCACTGGTAATAAGATTCAGTGGTGCCAAATGACATCAGGATCAAGAGGAAGGAGTATGAGAATCTGGAGAAGTACCAGGGCCTGAATGAGGAACTAGAGAGGATGTGAACAGTAAAAGCCAAAATGATCCAGTGATGGTAGGAATATTTGGGGCTGTAACTTCTATGCCAGGAGAATGGCTCCAATAGATTCCAGGAAGAACATCAGAGCTCTATGCTCAGAAGAGTGCAGTGCTAGGAATAGCTAAGATACTGCGCACAATCTTCAAATTCCCAGGTCTCTGGTAGCAGACCTAAGTTTGAAGAAGACACATACAACCTGTAAAGGCAAGAAGGGATTTTTTGGGGAGGGTGTGTGTGCATGCGTGCATATGCCACATTCCATGCTATGATGCAACAACTTTATTTTATTTTATTTTTAATATAATAATATCCATGATTTTATCTTATTTGCTTAACAAAATCATTATCATTCAGCAAAGATATACCCAAAGAGTACTTAAAGAATCTTTGTATATTTTTTTTTCAGACAACAGCTTCATTCCGTAGGAGTCTGAAAGGATAATAGCATCTTACCCCATGCTTTAAGTTTAGATACCAAAGAATTAAAAAAAACCCCAAGAAATAATCTAGCAATTATTTCTTTAATTATAAATTGCGTAATTATAAAAGCTTTTCTATTTGGAAAAGAAAAGAAAGAAAGGTCAGCTACCATTTGGAAGAATTATTACAATATTAAATTCAAACATATAATGTAAAAAAAATTACAATTCTAGTTTATGATGATGATGATAAATTGCACCGTAATAGTTAAGATGGTAGGGTATTACAGTCTAAAAGGATCCAAATTTTGATTCAAATTTTGAATCTATTATATATATTATTATATATATTGGAAGCAAATGTTGAAAACAATCATTTACTTTTCTAGTTAAGTCTGTAGCTGGATGATAAAAAAAATTAGAAGTGCTAATCTTTCATCATGAAAAAGGTTAAGAAATAAACTCTTTAACATTTTATTTATTTATTTACTTACTCATTCATTCAGTTTTTATGCTGCCTATATTACAATAGCAGCTCTAACTGCTAACATTAAAAACTCAACCCTGCTGTATTGAAATTGTGGTGAGTTTTTTTTTAAGTTTTAATCCTATTTATTATACTTGTTTTTATGTATTTTGTTTCTGTGTAATAGCTAAGTAGCAGTTGTGTGTGTGTGGGGGGATCTTTGGTTATTCGGGTTTTCTCCCGCGTAAAATTGGAAGTGTCTTGGCAACGTTTCAATGAAGTCTCATTCGTCATCTTCAGGCTGGTGTTTTCAGCTTCATGCTTCGAGGAACAATGTGTGATCTCAGCTGTTTCTTCCTTTTAACTGCCAGTGGAGGTATGAACTGATTGGGTGGGAGCTTGGCTGTGTTCTGATTGGGTAGAGGTGTGTTCTGATTGGTTAGGGGCTTGTCTGTGCTCTGATTGGCTGGGGGGTTGGCTGTGCTCTGATTGGTTAGGGGTTGGCAGTGCTCTGATTGGCTGGGGGAGTGTTCTGTTTGGGTGGGGGCTTTGTTGTGCTCAGGTTAGTCTGAGTTGCAGGGGGATTTAAGATGGTGGGCTGCCTTGCTATTTTTTGGCTTCGCGTTTGTGGTCGTGCCTCATCTTCATGGCCTCAACCCCTCCAATCCATACATGAAGCAAACTGACACCCACCATGAAGATGAGGCACGACCATGAACGCGAAGCCAAAAAATAGCAAGGCAGCCCACCATCTTAAACCTCCCCTGCAACTCAGACTAACCTGAGCACAACAGAACACTCCCCCAGCCAATCAGAACACAGCCAAGTAATCTTGGTTTTGTTAATATTATTTCAAAATCAGTCATTTTTCTTAAAGTCCTTCCGTCATGCAAGAAGATTGCAAAAACTGATTATAAATAGTCACTAAAAAGATTCACTGGAACATCTGTAAAAATAATCATGTGCCAGTAATGAAAAAAGATAAGAAAATATAGTGGAAAAAGTAATAAAAATGAGCTGGTTGAAATACTGTAGGATTTCTGAGTACAAATTGATAAAGTCGTGACTCATAACACAAAGGTTTTACTATGGTTGAAAAGAAGAAAATGTGAATAGTTGATGTGACAATATCAGAAGATAGTAGAAGAGAAGACAAAGAATTGGAAAAGATCACAAAGATTAAGATCCGAAAACTGAAATTGAAAGAATATGGCATAAATGAACCGTGGTGGTCCCAGTGATGATCAGCACACTGGGTATCATAGTAAAAAAAAAATCTTGGACAACAGTTAAAAATCTGTGCATTGACAAAATCTCCATCTATCAATTAGAAAAGGCTTGGATCTACAATTATACTATGCCAAAATCCAATACAATATTCTATGTTCTTTGGAAGAACTTAATGTGTTTGAAGGCCAAGAACTGACAGCTGTGATTTCACATTGTTGAGTAAATAATAATAATAGAAATAGAATAACTATGGCAAAAGAAAGCAAAGTTAGTACCAAAAGTAAAAGGTATTCAACTGAAGCACACATCAGCATTGACAAAATCACAATAAGTCAATTGCAAAGGGCAGCTTTACTTGAACAAGCTTATATCCTGCAATGATACTTTTAACACTATCAAACAACAATATCTGCCTATCTCAGGTTGTTGGGAAGGACTCGATGCCAAATCCAGTCTAAACATCTAGTGGACTCTATGATGAACCAATAAACAATGACAGAGTACTGAGGATGAGCTTAAAAGAGGAAGGGAATCTATCTATCTGTCTGTCTGTCTTTGTATACTGTACACAGTGTAGCATTGTTAAATAAATAAATAAAACTAACACAAAACATACAAAAAAATATAGTGACAACTGACGGCAAAACCCAATCAATACAAAATTAACATTACTTTCATAGCCTCCAACTAAGCTCCCAACTTTCATGCTCCAGGAAATATTCAGTTATTTGAAATTTTCCCAAAAAAACTAACAGGGAGAGTCCAACCTAATCTCAGAAGATATGATGTTCCAATATGTCTTTTTTAAAAAATCAACTAACTACTACTGTGTTTCCCTGAAAGAAAGACCTAGTCTTATATTATTTTTGCCTCCAAAAGAGGCATTAGGTCTTACTTTCAGGCGATGTCTTATATTTTTTGTGACATTTGCCTCACCTCGCAGCAGCGGCACCAAATAGCCCCATCCAGCATGAGCTCGCATGGCTGCAGGTCCACTTCTGCTGTGGCTGCTTGCGGCAGGAGGCCGCACGGAACATCCCGCCACTGCTGCCACAACAAGGTGAGGCAGGTGGGGGAGGGGGTGGAGCTGCCCTACATTCCCTGCACCCACTTTCTTCAGCCTCCCCCCAGCCAGGCAATTCCTTGCTCCCTTTCATTCCCCTCCAAAGCCGGACTGCCTTGCTACCACACAGAGGATGGGCAGGGTAGGCCTAGTCCTCCTCTGCCATTTCAGAGCCAGGAGGGAGTGACAGTGAAAGGCTCTGCTGTTGCTATGCGCCACTGGACGGGCATTTTTCATGCTGTCCCACAGATCACCTGTCTGGCGGCAGCCACCACCACCTTCTTCTCCTCCATCCACTCTCCCTTGGCTTGCGTCGTGACCAGGCAGTACAAGCCTCCCCTGCTGCCTCCCTCTGCCAGCCCTCCATCACCACCACTGGAGAGAATGAATAGGAAGTAGAGCAGCTCTGCACAGGGATGCAGAGCAGAGAAAAGCACTTGCTTGCCGCTCTGCATTGTCCCGCATCTCCCTTCTCCCTTCTTGTTTCTGCTTTCTCTCTTCCCGGCGCTGCTAGAGAGCTTGGCGCACCATTGCCCAGCTCCTCCCTCTTCCTAAAAGCAAAAAAATTCTTCACTAACCTGCTTTCCAGCTCTGGCGCGTTTCTCTCCTGCTGCAGGGAAACAGAGTTCATGAGACTAAAAAAAGTTCAGTCAGACCTTCCAACTTTGTGAGATCTTTTTTTCTTTTTTTGCAAGAAGTTGGAAGGTTTCCACTCCTCCCCTAACTGCCTCGCTTTATTGTGGCAGCAGCGGCCATTGCAGCAGCCAAATGGGACAGAGTGGCTGGGGTCCTAATTAGGGCTTATTTTTGGAGTAGGGCTTATATTCGGCCCATCCGCACAAATCATGGCAGGTCTTTTTTTCGGGATGGGGTTTATTTTCAGGGAAACACGGTACTCTAATAGCAGCTAGTGAAACATTGTAGCACATCTTCGCAATCCCATATCCAAATTAAAAATCCCATACACAAATTATAATCAGATTATAATTATTACTGATTTACAAACCAGTAAAAAAAAAGATTAATGAAAGAAATGATATTTAATAAAGACCAATAAAAGGAGGGAGGGATTATAAAGGGAAGGAGAAAGAAAAAAGAAAGAAGCACAATAATGAATATTACAATCCATAAACGTTTCCTGTAATCAAGGTCCTACAAAAGAAACTAAAAAAGTATAATTAAAAGCCAGTTATAAGGAAGTCTAATAGCCTGGATCAAAGTGAATGGGTAACATTAGAAAGAACAAGAAAAAAAAAACAGGTTATTTCAATGGGAACTTTAAAATGAGGTATTTTCCAGCTTCAACGTGCTTTTTGATTGTCACATCATAATTTCAGAACAAAGTTGGCCAGAAATCTAATGAAATAGTAAACCTTATTCTCTGGTGAAGTGTTTCTCATGTTATTAAGCATTTTTCTGCATTACAGGTAGTCCTTGTTTTACAATCATAATTGTGACTGGCAGCCTGGTCATTAAGTAAAATGGTTGTTAAGTGAAAAGTCACATGACTGCATCTGATTTTTCTTCAGCTTCCTCTTTGCTTCACAGTGTCAGAAATATACAACCTCAAACAGCCAGGCTGGGAATGGTTTCCACAACTCGACTTACAAGGAAGCAAAAATAAAAGGGCAAATGTTAGAGTCTTTTGCCCCACTCCCGTTCTTTGGAATGCTCACCCTGATGCTGGAATAATTAGCAAGAAGAGAATTGATGTTTTTATTTACATTCATTGGAAGGAGGGATTATAAGATAATAAACAGGCACACAATGGGGGAATGTATATTGAAAGGAAGGCACTAGTGACAGCTATTTGCCTAGTGAGCTAAAAACCTTTAATACAAAACAGATTAGTGTATGGTCAATTTCAGGCAGCAGCTGTGAATCTGCTGATTGCTCTAATCAACTAATTAAAGGCAGAGAGCTGACCTTGTTAATTTGTGGTTAGCACTTTTCAGGGATGGGCTGCCCTGTAGAGAAAAGCAGATCAGAAAGAGGTAACTTGTTTAGGCAATTTTTCCATTTTGTGAGGGGGGGGGAGGTTGAGTAGAAAAAAATGGCGCAGATCAATGCATACTTAGTATAAATGTAAACACAAGACTTAGGGAGGCACTGTGAAGGTTGAAAATGTGGGCATCAGTTGCAAAGTTACCTTTTCACTGCCATCGTTACTGCAAACAATCACTATCTGAGGTAGTTATTACACAAGGGCTACCTGTATTGGATTTCCTTAGTTAAAATTTGGGGAAAATATAGAACAAGAGTTTTTAATATCTTGTTCAGTTGTATATACTGAGTAGGCCATTTGGCTTTCAAACATAAAAGAAAATAGATATTCCATGCAAAGGTTCTTAGGATGAAGTGAGATGACAGTAGATGTCATGGGCTTCCACATGGGTGTCAAAGAGGCAAGTCATACCATGTGCATCTTGACACCACCGTGCATACTATGTATTGTATAATTTGTCTAATTTGCATAACAATGTCATGATATACATAATGTCACCTTGGATTTTATCATAGAAAAATAGAAATAGAAACCTGCCCATACTTCACATGAATGTTATGCAACTGATCTTGAAATATTCTAAAAGCCTTCTGTTCCCTTTCAGAGATGCAGAAATATTCTAGAATCCTCCCATTACTATGCATATTTGGACTGTCCTTCAATTAAATTGACTGCACCATATAATCATGGGTTTTCTCAATTGCAAACTATTTTAGATGCTCAGAGGAATCCTTTTGTTTTGTACCACCTTCCTTTCTGGGAAATCCAAAAATTTAAGGATATGTTGAATAACTTCTGTGTAAGCACAGCCCTCGGGTAGAAAGGGTGGAGGTGCTTTAAAACAAAAAGATTAAAAAGACTACACTCTAGTTGGAAGTGTTAATGAGTTACATTGCCCACACGTTCCTGCACAGGAAGTGGCTAATAGCAAACAAGAACAAAAAGTACTAATTAACAGCGAATATTATGATGGGAATTACATTGGCATAATTGAAGCTTGTGAATCTTTTCTGTCTTTTCCTCTCTGAGGAAAACCATATATTAAATCAATATTAACCAGAAAAGAAGACAAGAAAGAGAAGAAATGGCAGCAAGACATTTCATATAAAAGAGAATGATAACTCGCTGGATATAAATATGGAAATAAGATAATTTTGGAAGACATAAAACTTGTCTTGTATTTTTGACACATTCTCCATTTGTTATAGTCCATAATCATGATGCAGAGATGATATCTATGATATGTGGGTTAGATGGTATGGTTAGAATGTACCAAATGCTTACAAAATCAACTCTCACTATTAGTTAACTTCAGAATTCATATAGTCTGCTAAAGTAGCATGCTATATGACAATGATGGCGAACCTTTTAGAGACCAAGTGCCCAAAAACCACCCCTGCCCCCCAGCCCGCCCTGCTCCGCCCCGCCCCATTCCACCCCCACTCTGTCCCCACCCTGCCTGCCCGCAGAGCCACTCATCACCTCCAGGGCCCGCCACAGATGGCCTAGGCAGCCCAGCAGCACCATGGTGGCCATGCCCTCCACCCATGCCCCACAGCATCAACTGCACACAACAGGCATGGGGGCGGAGTCTTGTCCCTGCTGCTGTCGAGCCCTGCAAGGCCAAGTTGTCCAGGGACCTAGGGAAGCGCTCACCCGGTCTGTACGCTGCTTACCGGCTCCAAATCTATGACGGCGTGTTCCCCTCGGCATCTGGGATCAGTGGGCATCGCTGGCTTCGGCAGGCAGGCCTATGGTGGCTGAGATGCAAGCCGACACTCCCGATGTCATCAACGTGCACCTCGCCAGGCCGACACCAGATAAACAAGGACTGACCGATCAGGACGATTATAAACTACCAAACCCAGTGCTGACTTTAATCCAGATGGAGGGAATAAAATTGCCATTGTCAATCGTACCTCCGTCCTACAAAGTCCTCCTGACAGCCCCTGGCTTGTCGGGACGTTTGCGATGATACCTCCTAAGCAACCGGGGAGCATGTACATCCGTATCAACTACCCACGAGGCATCTGATAATGGATACCCCTTCCACAGTACAAGATAATACACTCTGCCTTTCCTTTCCCGTGAATCCAGGATTTCCTGAACCCCGTACTGACCGGACGCCATAGGGCCTGACGCTTCCGCTAACTGGTCGTCAGTTACAGGTTTTAGCAGGCTGCTATGGAAGACGGTGTATTTTACCATGAAACCGAGGGAGGTGAAGCCGCACTGGGTGCTCGATTATAAGCTACCGAACTGACTGGCGGGGAGGGAGTACATGGATTAGTGGACCGGATGCTGGTTTGGTGGGTGTGGTAGGTAATTGAGAGTGTGGAGCACGGCTGAGGCCTATATACAGCACTGGGAGCAAACCACTCCCAGTGCTAACTTTAATCCAGACGCAGTGAATAAAACTGCTGTTGTCGATCGTACCTGTTTGTCGGCTATTTCTTGAGGAGCACCAATTCCAGGACGACCTGACAGCTGCCTGGCTGCCATGTCATTGACTATGCTGCTCCGCACAGGCCGCACTCAGGGGTGACTCTCCTCCAGGGAGAATGCTGATGAGGAGGGGGCCATGGAGGGAGGCAGGGCTGGGCAATGGCACGCCTGCCCCCAGAGAGGGCTCTGAGTGCCGCCTCTGTCACGCGTGCCACCACTGCTATATGGTATGATGGCTTTTATAACGAAAGACACTCAGGCACCTATGCATGCTTTACTCCTGTCCCATAGTCTGGACAAAATAATTCTGATTTTCCCCATAGCATGCCCTTAACACAAAAACGAGCCATGCTATGCTCTGTTGTGCTGCTGCCCATACAGCTCATCTGCATGGCAGTGTAAGGACTATCAGTGGTGTTTTTTTACAACTGAAGTTTGAATGACACAATTGCAGGAAAAGCCACTACCAATTGGTTTTACACAAGGCATACTGGAGGGATGCTTGTAAGGTCTGGAAGCTCAAGTCAATTACATAATGCTCTCTCTCTCTCTCTCTCTCTCTCTCTCTCTCTCTCTCTCTCTCTCTCTCTCTTTGTGTGTGTGTGTGTGTGTGCGTGTGTGTGTGCGTGTGTGTGTGTGTGTGTGTGTGTATGTAAGAAACCTCTTGATCTAACAACCACCACCAGATGGCAGCAAAAGATTTTGTCCCTTTTAATTGCAATGTAGTGGTTCTGAATAGGTATTCTTGGAACCAGAAAGCCAGTTTGGGGTAGTGGGTTAAGGCTTCAGGTTAGAAACAGGGAGACTTATGCACAAAGCCAGCTTGGTGTCTTGGGGCCAGTCACTCACACTCATCTAGGAGTCAACACTGAGACATCAAAACAAAACAAAGCCACAAAAGAGGTTTTGGTGTGTGAACCAGTTGGGATCATTTGCAGGTTATGAGGCATTTTGCTCATAACTTCCCCAAGATCATGCTACATAACTTTACTCATATAGAGCAAGTGGCAAAAAGTTAAAAAGTTTTTCTCTTTTGCCTGTCATGTCACTGTCCTCCAAATTTGTGAAGCTGAGATGCAGCCTTTGGATAAGTGATGTTGAAGAGGTGTTTGTTTCTTGTATTACAATGCAGCATACATATAGTTCTTCTCATCCAAGAGGAAAGTAGAAAGAGAAAAAGGAGAAAAAATGTGGCTGTATCAGGGTACCCACAGGGGAAGAATGGAAAACATAGGATGGCAGGCACAATTGAAACCCTGCTGATTTCTGCATATGTAATGTTGTACTCTTGTACAAACAAGTTTAATAGTGAGGCTGTGCCTGTTATCTTGACTTTTCTGGTCTCAGTTTTGAAACTGCCCATTGGTTGTGTATTGAAACTATATCTTTAATTGGGCCAGACTGCACTCAGTGATGGGGTAAACATCTTAAAATAATATCTTATTAGAGGAAGGGAAAATCCAAGGGCTTTGAGATAGAACTGGTCACTGGGAAGATAGTTCCTACTAAGCACATTGCAGAAACTGAATCCTTTCAATGAACTTTTCAGTTAAACCCATTAAGCCATCTGCAGAGTGGTAGGGTGTTCCTTCTTGGAAATATACCTACTTGAGTTTCAGGTATGAGCTTGGAGAGGTTTGTACTGTTATTTAGAGATGTAAGACTCTAGAGCAGGGATCTTCAAACTTGGCCCTTTTATGACTTGTGTACTTCAACTCCCAGAATTCCTCAGCCAATGTGCTGGCTGAGGAATTCTGGGAGTTGAAGTCCACAAGTCATAAAAGGGCCAAGCTTGAAGACCCCTGCTCTAGAAAATAGTTAGGCTTGCTATTATATTGCCCTCCCAGCTGGATACCTTCATTCTGACTAAATCTGATCTGTTAAGTTCTGCCATTGGATTGGCAGCAATCCCCCCAACAACTTTTAAGAATTGATTTGTTTTGGATGCACTTTTAGGACAGGAGTATTTTTTTTTTAAGGGAGATATATTAGCTAAGCCCCCTGGTGTTTCTATGAACCAGAGAAAGGAGAGATTTTTTTAAAAAATGAAATTGTGTGTTTTGACAAAATGGACTTTTAGTAGCAGAGATAGGCATGTAGTAGTAGTAGTAGTAGCAGTAATAATAATAATAATAATAATAATAATAATAATAATAACAACAACAACAACAACAACAACAACAAGTTGGAAGGGACCTTGGAGGTCATCTAGTCCAGCCCCTGCTCAGGCAGGAAACCCTATACCATTTCGGACAAATGGCTGTCCAGTCTCTTCTTAAAAACTTCCAGTGTTGGAGCATTCACCGCTTCCGGAGGCAGGTTGTTCCACTGGTTAATAGTTCTCACTGTCAGGAAGTTTCTCCTTAGTTCTAGGTTGCTTCTCTCCTTGATTAGTTTCCATCCATTGCTTCTTGTCCTGCCTTCAGGTGCTTTGGAGAATAGCTTTGACTCCCTCTTCTTTGGGGCAGCCCCTGAGATACTGGAACACTGCTATCATGTCCCCCCTCATCCTTCTCTTCATTAAACTAGACGTACCCAATTCCAGCAGCCGTTCCTTATATGTTTTAGCCTCCAGTCCCCTAACCATCTTTGTTGCTTTTCTCTGTACTCTTTCTGGAGTCTCAACATTTTTTTCACATCGTGGTGACCAAAACTGGATGCAGTATTCCAAGTGTAGCCTTACCAAGGCATTGTAAAGTGGTATTAATACTTCACGTAATCTTGATTCTATCCCTCTGTTAATGCAGTCTAGCACTGTGTTGGCCTTTTTGGCAGCTGCAGCACACTGCTGGCTCATATTAAAGTGATTGTCCACTAGGACATGTTATTGATTGAATCCATCTGTTCTGTAATATTTCTCAGTTCAACTTTTTTAAAAAGGTTTCTAGTAAATCAATAGTCATACCATTTTAATAATGAGATTATCAAGATTTCACATTTAAAGCTGATTTCAGAGCTTTTTCAGAAAAATATAGTTTAGGTGGGAAAACATTAATATGTCTATATACCTTTTATTTGATTTTATTCTCAAAGATGTGAATGAATTTAAAGAATCAAAAGGTTTCTAATCTCCTGAACTATGATTTAACAATGTATTGAAACAACCTTAATTTCACCCACCCACCCCCAACCATTCAATTAAATTAAGATTGCTGGGAGTTGCAATCCAACACATTTGAAGGGGACCATATGAAATAAGTCAACCTGAATATAGGAAGACTGTTTTTCTCTGAGTAAAGATTTATGAGTATTTGCCATAAAAACATGCTTCCAGGGGTTAATTATGAGTGAGACTGCATGCAATGTAGGCTTGCATGTGTGAAGGGACGATGTCAGGTATAAAACAAGTGCCAGAACCTTTATAATTCTTGACACATGATGCTATTCAGTAAGGTCACTTCATATAAATTCAGCTGCCAATCATCAAAAATATAGAGGTTTCAAGTGATATCAGTTCCCCTGATGATTAACAGTTGAATGTATCATTTCATTCTACAAAAAGCATTTTACATGAATTACATTAAGATGATCCAGTGAAATTTCCTTCTGGTATATTATGACTGCTTGTCCATTATGATTGTGCAACAGTTGGTGCAACAGTTATGCACTGTGCCAAGCAATAACATGGCTTGATTTTAACAGTGTGTTGTTTGAACCCTAACCCTTCACCATTGTAACCTGCAAAATTTGGTTTAAGTTTTGGGGTGATCCAGTTTATGTTGATTTATTGAACACTCAGGGTGAATCAGTTCTAATTTAGTACAATATATCAAACCAGATAATATTACTCTTACTAAGTGACAAAATTTACTACTGTGATCAAGCCTGCAAAACTGAGGTACTGAGATATTAAGAAAATAAGCAGTTAGCTGTTATGTGAACTATTTCTAGGATATAAGTCATGTATTACAAATTATGTTTACTAGTTTACAGGAAAGATAGTGGGGCTTTGAGAGTCATTGAGCTGATGAGATATTAGTAAATCTACCAGAGGGAACATGTACAGTATTGGGACTGTCAACAAACCAAGCTGTCAAGCAGCTATCAAGATATAAATGCATCTCAGCCCCCCAAATACATCCTAGTTATGAAGCCAGCATATAGTGACACCCAGGAAAGGTGCTGTTTTCTACAATAACCAAGGATATAAAATATACTATGTAATAAATCAATGCATAAATGAAAAAATAGCAAAATAGATATATTTCTATTTAATAATCAGTTTTGTTCCTGCCATTTTAAGAGTATTTTCTCATCATTCTCTGAAGTTGTCACAATGACATGAACTGAACAATTGAAGAAATTGGAATCAGGCTAATTAAAGAGATATGTGTCAGAAATGGGTGAATGAGAATATATTTCATCTAAACAACTAGCCCATGAGACCTTAGCATCTAAAGCTAGCAGAAACAATATACACACATAAGCACATTCACGGTTGTGTATCATTATATTTGTACATATTTGACAAATATATTGTCAATCATACCAAGCAAATAAGGTAATTCTAGTATCCCAATGGCAAATGGATGTTTGGCTTTAATACTTCTGATTTTAGTATCTTTTTGTAGATAGATGTTTTGTTTTATTTATTTTATTTTACCTCTAGGAAAGATGACACATAAGATCCTGAATAAGAGTGGACTAGAACTATATAAATTAAAGTATAAATTTCAAATGATCAGTTTACATGGATTACAGTGGCATCCATCTGGGGGTTCTTATACATCAGCCAGCCACAGAGGGGGAGCTATTGTTGATTATATATTCATATTGCCCTCAGTGATCCCAGTACTGTAATGTTTCAATATCACAGTTAGTCCTTGACTTACAACTGTAACTGAGTCTAGAATTACTGTTGGAAGTTATTGTTGTCATAAATCAAAGTATCACATGGTTGAATTTGTAGTTATAGCCATTTTGTATGATGATTGTTAAGCAAATGCACTGATTTTAAGCAAATACATTGATAGTTAAGCTTAATGATTGTTTGAAGCTATGACAGATCTTCCCAGAGCTACTAACAACTCATTTTTAGAATTACAATGGCTGCAAATAAACCCTGCAATCATGTGATTGCATTTTGGAAACTTGACAACCCACTCACAGTTTGCAATGGGTTTTGCTGGTTTCTGGTAAAAACTATCCATTGGGAAAAATGGATTCTCTTAATGGTCACCATGTTTGAGTATCTGCCTAATTGGTTCTAAACTTTTATCAACAGTTATTCAAAGCAAAGTTGCATGTTTTCTACTGCGAACACCTCTGGGTATATTGAAAGTTATTCTTTGAAAACCAATTTGTGATGCCAGTGTTGTACTGTGCTCTTTTTACCATCATAAATGTGGATTAGGAAAAGAAAATATATCATCCCTGATGTTGCTGTGCACCAGGTCCCAGAATTTCTAAACCTCTTAAAAATTATCTGTGAATTTGGGGAAATTGACCTAGAAATCTAGAGATCATTAGGTTGAGATTTCTAAGGTTAAAATAATGCTCTCAAAATGATGCTTTAGACAGCTTCATTTGAATCAAATTCCAATAACTGTCAGTCCCACTAGGTAGATCAGACTAGGAAATCAATTCCACAGGAAGGCTAAAATTACCTTTAATGAGTCTTTAATTATAGAATCTTGCAAATCTGATTGTGCTGTATCTCTTCCCCTTTCCTAGATTCCAGTCAATCAGTGAAGCATCTGCCTGAGCCACTTCCAAATATTACCTCATTTTTCAGGACTTAAAAGGGGCGTTGTCTTACCTGAACACCTTTTCTCAGCATGAGGAATGTAGACTCCACGCATGGGTTGATTTAGTCTTCTAGCCCAATCAGACCAAACAATCAAAGTTGCCATGCCTCTGCAGGGTCTGACCATGCCCCAGTTTTCGAAAGGGCGAAGCGAATGATTGTGTGACGAGATGGCTCCGAACTGCTGACACTAACCTAGCTGCTAGTAATAATCAGGGAGGGGGTGGAGTCTACATTCCTCATGCTGAGAAAAGGCGTTCAGGTAAGACAACGCCCCTTCTCCAGCATGTAGAGGAATGTAGACTCCACGCATGGGATATACCAAAGCCCCTATGATCCCACGGATGGGAAGCAGGTTGGTTAAGTGTCGGTGCTGAAATGGACCACTTGTTGTAAAACCCGACAGCCAAACGCAGCCTCCGCGGAAGCAAACTTGTCGAGTTTGTAGCGGTGAATGAATGGTGAAGGGGACGACCACGTAGCCGCCTTACAGATCTCCTCTATGGACGCCTGAGTCTGCCACACCGCCGATGTGGAAGCGCTACGAGTAGAGTGCGCTGTCAGGCGGCTTGGGACAGGTAAAGAGGAAGCCTGGTAAGATTGAGCGATACAGGCCTTGATCCACCTGGCTATAGTAGAGGAGGAAACCTTCTGTCCCTTGGAAGTTGAGTGGAAAGAGACAAACAATGCCTCCGATTTGCAAAAGGAAGCTGTCCTCTTAATGTAATGACGTAATGCCCTACGTACATCTAGGTAATGCCACTGCTTTTCTAGTGTGTGAGAAGGATTGGGACAAAAGTTTGGTAGTACAATGTCCTGAGCCCGGTGAAACAGGGTATTCACCTTGGGAATGAATGAGGGATCTAACCTCAGCACCACTCTGTCCTGATAGAAGGTACACAGGTTTTCCCTAACTGAAAGAGCAGCCAGCTCTGAAACGCGTCTCGCCGACGTGATGGCCACTAGGAAAGCCACCTTGTGGGACAAAATATGAAGAGGACAAGACCTTATAGGTTCAAAGGGAGACCTAGTGAGTGCCTGCAGAACACGAGGTAGTTCCCAAGATGGATACCTGTGTACTACCGGAGGTCTGGTGTTGGAGACTCCTTTCATAAAGGATCGGACCCTGGGATGATGGGACAATGGAGTGGTGTTGGCACAGGTGAACACCGTGGAAAGAGCGGCCACCTGTCTACGCAAAGTGTTGGGCGCTAAGCCTTTATCCACTCCATACATGAGGTATTCAAGAATCACTGGAATAGTGACAGAAGAGATAGACAAACCCTTACAGGTACACCAGTCACAGAAGTTCTTCCAAGTGGCATCATAGATTCGGTTCATCGCCGGCCGTCTGGAAGCTTGGATCATAGCTATCACCCTTGAAGAGTAAGATCCGCACATCAGAAACTGGCGCTCAGATGCCAGATGGCTAGTTGTAGCCACTGTGGGTTCGGATGGCATATGGCCCCCTGTGTTAGAATTATCCTCTCTGGAGGGATTTGCCAAGGGGGGGCTGCGGCGAGGTTCACGAGATCCGTGAACCATGGACGCCTCGGCCAATACGGGGCCACAAGGATTAGCTCCGCCTGTTCCTGTAACAGCTTCCTGATGACGGCCAGGATCAAGGGAAGGGGTGGAAATGCATATAGAAGGCCCGCCGGCCAAGGGCTGCGGAGGGCATCTGCTCCTTCCGAACCCTGGGATGGGTACCGAGATAGAAACCAGGGAAGCTGGGTGTTCTTCGGGGATGCAAACAGGTCGACTTTGGGCCGACCGAAACGGTGAGTTATCTCCCGAAAGAGATGGGGATGTAGACGCCACTCTGAATGATCTATCGTAGATCGACTCAGAAAATCTGCCTGGTCGTTTTCCACCCCTGAAATGTGTTCTGCCTTTAGGGACAACAGATTCTGTTCCGCCCATGACCCCAGACACTGGGCCTCGGACAGTAGAATCCGTGATCGAGTGCCGCCCTGCCTGTTGACATGGGCCTTTGCCGCCACGTTGTCTGTCAGAACCAGCACGTGGCGGCCCGCCACTTCTTGTGGAAATGGCGAAGTGCTAGGTGTATGGCTCTGAGCTCTAACCAATTGATATTTTTCTTGAGATCCCATTGAGACCACCGTCCCTGGGCGAATTGAGATTGCAGATGTGCCCCCCATCCAAACAGACTGGCGTCTGTGGTCAAGGTTACCCGAGTCGGTTCTCTGAACAGGGATCCTTTGGACAGTGCTGGGGACAACCACCAGATGAGGGACGTGAGTGTCTGTGGTGGGACTTGCACCCTCTGTGGAAAACATGCTACCCCCCGTTTCTGGTAAGGGAGTAGAAACCACTTTAGTTGTCTCGTATGAAGCCTGGCCCAAGGCACTATGGCAGTACATGAGATCAGTTTCCCTAACAGCTGTGACAGCAGGAGAAGGGTTACACGTTTCTCCATGTGCACCCTGGTGACCATCGTACGTATGCTGAGCTGACGCTCCTGAGACAGGAAAACTCGGCACTGGCTGGTGTCTATTATTGCGCCTAGGTGGAGCAAACGGTTTGTTGGGATCAGATGGCTCTTTGGGAAGTTGATCATAAATCCATGATCCTGGAGTGTCTTAATCGTCAGTGCCACGTCTGAACGGGCGTTCAGTGCCGAGGACGACTGGATTAGGATATCGTCCAAGTAGCACTGAATGTGGACTGGTACCAACCTGAGCTGTGCGGCGAGAACCGCCAGGATTTTGGTGAAAACCCTTGGAGCTGATGATAGGCCGAATGGCAGGGCCCTGTATTGATAGTGATGGTTGGAATACCTGAATCTGAGGAAACGCCTGTGATTTGGATGTATGGGAACGTGCAGGTAAGCTTCTGTCAGATCTATGGATGTAAGAAAATCCCCCGGCCGATTACTGCCCAGAATAGAATGAAGAGTTTGCATCTTGAATTTTTGGTAAATTAGGTACCGATTTAGAGCCTTGAGGTCTAGGATCGCCCTCCATCCTCCTGAGGGTTTTGGTACCACAAACAGGATGGAGGAGAAACCCAGTCCCCATTGATCTGGGGGTACCCGCTCTATTGCCTCTATGCTTAACAGATGACAAATGGCCTCCTCCATGAGACCTTGTTTCATGGGATTTCTGGATAGGGGGCAGGAGATGAAGCGCCGAGGTGGGAGTGTGAGGAACTCCAGAGACAGTCCGTCTCTGATAGTGGTTAGAACCCAATTGTCCATGGTGGTACTTTCCCATTTGTGGAAATATAGTGCCAGTCTTCCGCCAATGGGAGGAATCCGCCTCAAGTCACTTTGACTTCAGATTGTAAATAAGGACATTGAGCTGTCCTGTCTCGCCAGGCAGGGGCGTTCCCTTTTTAGTCCTGGAATATGCTATTGGCTTGTGGACGTGTGCTCTGTAGCCGTATACCGGTTCCAGTTTTCCAAAAAAAAATAATGAAAGTGGTTATACGGCCCTACTGATAACTTAGGGGACAGATACCGCTGCATGTGTAGTTCAGTCTGAGGACAGACTTGTGAACGGACTACGTGCACGCCGGTTTTATATGGAGAAAAACGGTGTTATGCACGTTTGTTTTTTGACAACTCATGAGCTCAGTAACTTCCAAACTGTTCTTTGTTTTCAGTCACGGGTAAGGAGTCGTGGGACGAGCACTCTCCAAAAAGGCGTACACTATGATGTATGGCAGCCGCATGGGTACTTCTCCATTTGCTGCATCTGCCCAGGTAATCAGGGCTCTATCCAATTTTTTAGCCAGAATAACCGGCGTGCGGCCACATTGGAAGCTATGGCCCGAGCCGAATATTTGGCCGACTGCAGAGACACATCCGCCATGTATTCCAGTGCGGCCCTTAGTTTAGTGACATCCTGGTGAACCCTGACCTCGTCTGGGGATAATCTGGCCTGTAATTCCCTGAGCCAGATTAATGCAATTCTAGCGAAAAAAGAGTTAGATGTTGAGGCTCTTATAGCCCAAGCCGATGCCTGATGGGTCCTTTTGAGGGAAATCTCAGACTTCTTGTCCTCAGCCTTAAGGGCCTCCAACATATCTCCTGGGATTTTGGTGTCTGACAGTATGGGGGCGAGAGCCTCGTCTACACTCGGAACTTCGAGGACATAGTTGAGGGAAGGGACCGTACCTAAGAGCTTACGATCTAATCCCCCAAGAGCAGAGAAACTTCCAGGAGATCCCCACTGATCCTGAATGGATTTGAGAAACATAGGGGGGCAAGGTATCTGTAGGTTCTTCTTGACCAGTTCCAGAAACTGTGGGTCAGAACTCTGTCCAGAGTCCTGATCGGTCGTCTGTGGTTTCACGGGTCCAATTTTTCCGGTGACATAGGCCTTTTGTAAAAGAGGATAGAAGGAATTTGGATTAAACACCCCTACCATAGGAGTGGCCTCCGCCTTAATGTCTTCCCCGTCTGACCACATGCCTTCTTCCGGAATCTGAGCAGAAAAATCTGATATCTCGCTCCCTTCAGATTGAGGTGGAGAACCGTGATCTGAAATCACATACTCCCTGGGATGCCTAGTTTCCGTGGGCGTAGGGGGGGGGGTTGACGGTCCTTGGACCGGAATGGCCCTCCCTGAAGCCGCCATTGCCTGAACCACTGCCTGTGAGATCATGGCTTGGAGCTGGACAGTAAATGACGGATGTTCGGGGCCCCGAAGACCCGCCGCCATCGGCGTGAAAGATGCTGAAGGGATTTGGGGAGGGACGACTGTAGTAACCTCCCCCTGAGACCCACAAGACCCTGAGGAAGGTCCTGGCTCAGCAGCTGGAATTGAATCTTGGACCTGTAATCTCAATTCTCGGTCAAAGAGGGACAGATGGTCCCGTTCATATCCCAGCAAGGGACCCTGGTCCAGGGTCTGCTTGGGAGACCAAGCCTGTGTAAGAGGGGAGGGTCGATGCTCCCCTGATGTGGATGCAAGAGGAGGTGAGGGGATAAGCTGCGTCTCTCCTGTCTGCCGCTGGGCTTTGGAGAATTGTCGCTCCAGCACCCCATGTCTGCTATCTGCTTGCTTGTCATCAGCCTTAGAGGTCTGTTTGACCTTGGCCTTGGCTTTTGCAGGTGTATCCAGACTGGATGGCTTGCGTTTTATATTTCCACTGGAGGTGGAAGCCTGTGAAACGGTGTTATCTGCCATATTGAAATAAACAATAGGAAATAAACAACAGGTGTTCACCAGGAGATCCCTGAATCTGGCCTGTACTGCAGTAGAAAAGACAGGTTGTCACCAGGAGATCCCTGGATCAGTCCTGTTCTGCAGGAGAAGAAAGGGCAGGTTTTCACCAGGAGATCCCTGGATCGGCCCTTGGTCTGCAGGAGAAAGGAAGGCCACGGCCCACCTGGGTGGTACAGGCCTGCACGAGGGTCTGTGAGGTCCGGCCCACCATTAAGCATGGAGTCACTACGCGATATAAGCCACGCTACGCTCAGGGGCTGTCCTCCCCATTCAATTTTTCAGGCCCACTGTAATAGAGACAATTTGCCGAAAAGGTATCAAATTAAAGATAAGTCTATATATGAATATAGTATATATCTTGTTTAATTTAATTCTGTTTTATTTTAATTGATTTTTTTTGACCCTCGTGTCTCACTTAGTGACGGCTAGGACAGTAAGTGCCGACCACTATGCAGACAGCGGAAAA